>NC_139150.1:103273814-103487906 GCF_964270905.1 Leucopleurus acutus
GAACTCCCATAAGGTTAATAGCTGATTTCTCAGCAGAAACTCTACAAGCCAGAAGGGAGTGGCATGATATAATTAAAGTGATGAAAGGGAAGAACCTACAACCAAGATTACTCTACCCAGCAAGGATCTCATTCAGATTCGCTGGAAAAATCAAAAGCTTTACAGACAAGCAAAAGCTAAGAGAATTCAGCACCACCAAACCAGCTCTACAACAAACGCTAAAGGAACTTCTCTAAGTGGGAAACACAAGAGAAGAGAAGGATATACAAAAACAAACCCAAAACAATTAAGAAAATGGTAATAGAAACATACATATCGATAATTACCTTAAACGTGAATGGATTAAATGCTCCAACCAAAAGACACAGGCTTGCTGAATGGATACAAAAACAATACCTGTATATATGCTGTCTACAAGAGACACACTTCAGACCTAGGGACACACACAGACTGAAAGTGAGGGGATGGAAGAAGATATTCCATGCGAATGGAAATCAAAAGAAAGCCGGAGTAGCAATACTCATCAGATAAAATAGACTTTAAAATAAAGAATGTTACAAGAGACAAGGAAGGACACTACATAACGATCAAGGGATCAATCCAAGGAGAAGAGATAACAATTATAAATATATATGCACCCAACATAGGAGCACCTCAATACATAAGGCAGCTGCTAACAGCTATAAAAGAGGAAATCGAGAGTAACACAATAATAGTGGGGGACTTTAACACCTCACTTACACGAATGGACAGATCATCCAAGCAGAAAATTAATAAGGAAACACAAGCTTTAAATGACACAATAGACCAGATAGATTTAATTGATATTTATAGGACATTCCATCCAAAAACAGCAGATTACACTTTCTTCTCAAGTGTGCATGGAACATTCTCCAGGATAGATCACATCTTGGGTCACAAATCAAGCCTCAGTAAATTTAAGAAAACTGAAATCATATCAAGCATCTTTTCTGACCACAACACCTTGAGATTAGAAATCAATTACAGGGGGAAAAAAAGGTAAAATACATGGAGGCTAAACAATATATTATTAAATAACCAGGAGATCACTGAAGAAATCAAAGAGGAAGTCAAAAAATACCTAGAGACAAATGACAATGAAAACACGACTATCCAAAACCTATGGGATGCAGCAAAGGCAGTTCTAAGAGGGAAGTTTATAGCTATACAAGCCTACCTCAAGAAACAAGAAAAATCTCAATCTAACGTTACACCTAAAGGAACTAGAGTAGAGAAAGAAGAACAAACACAACCCAAAGTTAGCAGAAGGAAAGAAATCATAAAGATCAGAGCAGAAATAAATGAAACAGAAACAAAGAAAACAATAGCAAAGATCAATAAAACTAAAAGCTGGTTCTTTGAGAAGGTAAAATTGATAAACCATTAGCCAGACTCATCAAGAAAAAGAGGGAGAGGACTCAAATCAATACAATTAGAAATGCAAAAGGAGAAGTTACAACAGACACCACAGAAATACAAAGCATCCTAAGAGACTACTACAAACTACTCTATGCCAATAAAATGGACAACCTGGAAGAAATGGACAAATTCTTAGAAAGGTATAACCTTCCAATGCTGAACCAAGAAGAAATAGAAAATATGAACAGACCAATCACAAGTAATGAAATTGAAACTGTGATTAAACATCTTCCAACAAACAAAAGTCCAGGACCAGATGGCTTCACAGGTGAATTCTATCAAACATTTAGAGAAGAGCTAACACCCATCCTTCTCAAACTCTTCCAAAGAATTGCAGAGGAAGGAACACTCCCAAACTCATTCTATGAGGCCACCATCACCCTGATATCAAAACCAGAGAAAGATACTACAAAAAAAGAAAATTACAGACCAGTATCACTGATGAATATAGATGCAAAAATCCTCAACAAAAACTAGCAAACAGAATCCAACAACACATTAAAAGGATCATACACCATGATTAAGTGGGATTTATCCCAGAGATGCAAGGATTCTTCAATATATGCAAATCAATCAATGTGATACACCATATTAACAAATTGAAGAATAAAAACCATATGATCATCTCAATAGATGCATAAAAAGCTTTTGACAAAATTCAACACCCATTTATGATAAAAACTCTCCAGAGAGTGGGCATAGGGGAAACCTACCTCAACATAATAAAGGCCATATATGACCAACCCACAGCCAACATCATTCTCAATGGTGAAAAACTGGAAGCATTGCCTCTAAGATCAGGAACAAGACAAGGATATCCACTCTCACCCCTATTATTCAACATAGTTTTGGAAGTCCTAGCCATGGCAATCAGAGAAGAAAAAGAAATTAAAGGAATCCAAATTGGAAAAGAAGAAGTAAAACTGTCACTGTTTGCAGATGACATGATACTATACATAGAGAATCCTAAAGATGCCACCAGAAAACTACTAGAGGTAATCAATGAATTTGGTAAAGTTGCAGGATACAAAATTAATGCACAGAAATCTCTTGCATTCCTATATTACTAATGATGAAATATCTGAAAGAGAAATTAAGAAAACACTTCCATTTACTATTGCAACAAAAAGAATAAAATACCTAGGAATAAACCTACCTAAGGAGACAAAAGACCTGTATGCAGAAAACTATAAGACACTGATGAAAGAAATTAAAGATGATACCAACAGATGGAGAGATATGCCCTGTTCTTGGATTGGAAGAATCAATATTGTGAAAATGACTATACTACCCAAAGCAATCTACAGATTCAATGCAATCCCTATCAAACTACCACTGGCATTTTTCACAGAACTACAACAAAAAAATTCACAATTTGTATGGAAACAAAATAGACCGCAAATAGCCAAAGCAATCTTGAGGGAAAAAAAACGGCGCTGGAGGAATCAGACTCCCTGACTTCAGACTATACTACAAAGGTACAGTAATCAAGACAATATGGTAGTGGCACAAAAACAGAAATATAGATCAATGGAACAGGATAGAAAGCCCAGAGATAAACCCACACACCTATGGTCAACTAAGCTATGACAAAGGAGGCAGGGATATACAGTGGAGAAAAGACAGTCTCTTCAATAAGTGGTGCTGGGAAAAATGAACAGCTACATGTAAAAGAGTGAAATTAGAACACTGCCTAACACCATACACAAAAATAAACTCAGAATGATTAGAGACCTAAATGTAAGACCAGACACTATAAAACTCTTAGAGGAAAACATAGGAAGAACACTCTTTGACATAAATCACAGCAAGATCTTTTTTGATCCACCTCCTAGAGTAATGGGAATAAAAACAAAAATAAACAAATGGGACCTAATGAAACTTCAAAGGTTTTGCACAGCAAAGGAAACCATAAACAAGACGAGAAGACAACCCTCAGAATGGGAGAAAATATTTGCAAACGAATCAACAGACAGAGGATTAATCTCCAGAATATATAAACAGCTCATGCAGCTCAATATTAAAAAAACAACCCAATCAAAAAATGGGCAGAAGACCTAAATAGACATTTCTCCAAAGAAGGCACACAGATGGCCAAGAAGCTCATAAAAAGCGGCTCCACATCACTAATTATTAGAGAAATGCAAATCAAAACTGCAATGAGGTATCACCTCACACTGGTCAGAATGGCCATCATCCAAAAATCTATAAACAGTAGATGCTGGAGAGGGTGTGTAGAAAAGGGAACCCTCTTGCACTGTTGGTAGGAATGTAAATTGATATGGAGAACAGTATGGAGGTTCCTTAAAAACTAAAAGTAGAATTACCATAGGACCCAGCAATCCCACTGCTGGGCATATACCCAGAGAAAACCATAATTCAAAAAGACACATGCACCCCAGTGTTTATTGCAGCACTATTTACAATAGCCAGGTCATGGAAGCAACCTAAATGCCCATTGACAGATGAATGGGTAAAGATGATGTGGTACATACATACAATGGAATATTACTCAGCCATAAAAAGGAACAAAACTGGGTCATTTGTAGAGACGTGGATGCATCTAGAGACTGTCATACAGAGTGAAGTAAGTCAGAAAGAGAAAAAGAAATGTCGTATATTAACGCATATATGTGGAACCTAGAAAAATGGTACAGATGAACTGGTTTGCAGGACAGAAATTGAGACACAGATGTAGAGAACAAACGTATGGACACCAAGTGGGGAAAGTGGTGGGGGGGTGGCGGTGGTGGTGTAATGAATTGGGAGATTGGCATTGACTTGTATATATTTATGTATATAAAATGGATGACTAGCCAGAACCTGCTGTATAAAAAAATAAATAAAATAAAATTCAAAAATTCAAAAAGAAAAAAGAAAACTGAAAAATGATCTCAAACTACAACCTTTCTTTACACCTCAAAATACTAGAAAAGCAACAAATTAAAACTAACAGAATTAGGGAAATAAAAAAGATTAGAGCAGTGCTTAACTAAACAGAAATATAGAAACAATAAAAACAACAA
Organism: Leucopleurus acutus; assembly: GCF_964270905.1. NCBI lineage: Eukaryota > Metazoa > Chordata > Mammalia > Artiodactyla > Delphinidae > Leucopleurus > Leucopleurus acutus. The sequence continues at coordinate 103,278,281 of NC_139150.1, forward strand.
ACGTAAGAGTTTTTAAAACATGCAAACAAAATTGACAAATCCTTCAGTAGATTAAGAAAAAAAAAGAAAATTCAAATAACTAAGATCATAAATGAAAGAGGGTTTATTACAACAAATGCCACAGAAATGAAAAGGATTATAAGGGAATACTATGAACAATGTGTGCCAACAAATTGGATAACCTAGAGGAATGGATAAATTCTTAGAAACACACAACTTACCAAGACTAAGTCATGAAGAAATAGAAAATCTGGAGAAATCAATAACTAGTAAGCAGATTGAATCAGTAATCAAAATCCTCCCAACACCGAAAAAGCCTAGGGCCAGATGATGACACTGGGGAGTTCCACCAAACATTTAGAGAGCTAAGATCAGTCTTCCTCAAACTATTCCAAAAAGTTGAAAATGAAGGAAAATATCCTAGCTCATTCTATGAGGCCAGGATTATCTTGATACCAAAGCCAGACAAAGATGCTGCAAAAAAAGAAAACTACAGACCAATATCACTGATGAATATTGATGAAAAATCCTCAACAAAATACTAGCAAACTGAATTCAACAACACATCAAAAGGATTATATACTGCAACCAAATGAAATTTACTCCTGGAATGCAAGGACGGTTCAACACACAAAAATCAATGTGATACACCACGTTAACACAATAAAGGGCAAAAAATCACACAGTCATAATTGATGAAGAAAACACTTGACAAGATTCAACAATATTTCATGATAAAAATACTCAAACTAAGAAGAGAAGGAAACCACTTCAACCTAATAAGGCCGTATACAAAAAGTCCCCAGCTAACATCATACAAAATGGTAAAAGACTGAAAGCTTTTCCTTTAAGATCAGGAACAAGGCAAGGAAGTCTGCTCTTTCACTTCTATTCAACATAATATTGGAAGTTCTAGCCAGAGCAGTTAGGCAAAGAAAATAAATAAAAAGCATCCAAATTGGAAAGGAAGAAATAAAGTTATCTGTTTGCAGGTGACATGATATTATATGTAGAAAATCCCAAAGATTCCACATGCAAGCAAAACCTGTTAGAACTAATTCAACAAAGTTGCAGGATACAAAATCAATGCAAAAAATTAGTTATGTTTCTATACACGAAAAGTGAACTATCTGAAAAGGAAATTAAGACATCCACTCTATTTAATAGGGACTTGGTGATACTGACTTTCTTTAGCATGAGCAAAAGCATTGTTACTAATGCAAAGCTGTATGCAAAGAATGATGGCCTAGTGGGCTAACACAGTGGGTATATTAGTTTTCTACACTGCTGTAGCATATTGCCACACATTTAGTGGTTCAAAAATACAAATTTAGGGACTTTCCTGGTGGTGCAGTGGTTAAGCATCTGCCTGCCAATGCGGGACACGGGTTCGATCCCTTGTCCCAGAAGATCTCACATGTAGCAGAGCAGCTAAGCCTGTGCACCACAACTACTGAGCCTGTGCTCTAGAGCCCGGGAGCCACAACTACTAAAGCGCATTTGCCTAGAGCCCATGCTCCACAGCAAGAGAAGTCACAGCAATGAGAAACCCGTGCACCACAACAAAGAGTAGCCCCCGCTCGCTGCAACTAGAGAAAGCCCATGAGCAGCAACGAAGATCCAACGCAGCCAAAAATAAATAAATTTATTTAAAAAATACAAATTTATTATCTTACTGTTCTGTTCTTTGGAAGTCTCACTGTCAGGGCTAAAACTAAAATGTCATCAAGGCTGTGTTCCTTTCTGGAGGCTCTGAGGGAGAATCCATCCCCTTGACTCCTTCAGGTTCTAGAAGCCACTTGCCGCCTTTGGCTTGCGACCCTTTTCTCCATCTGCACACTAGCAGTGGAAGGTTGTGTCCTCACTTTGCATCACTCTGACCTCTTCTGTAGTCACATCTCCCTCTCTGACCCTCTCCTCTGCTTCCCTCTCCCACTTTTATTTATTAAGAGAAAAAATGTTCCACTTTATAAATAATGCAAGTAAAAACAATGACATTATTTTCACCTATCAAACTGGCAAGGATCTTTTTAAAAAATAATACTCAAGTTGACATGAAATCTTTTATGAACTAGATAGGCCTTCTCACACATTGAGTAGATGATAAATTAGTATTTGTAGAATAGTTTGGCAATATGTTTTCAAATCACTAAAAATGTTGATACATTTTTATCCTTTTATTATTTATTGAGGTACAAATAACATACAATATTATATGTTTACAACATAGTGGTTCAACATTTATATGCATTATGAATTGATTGCCATGATAAGTCTAGTAAACATCTGTCCACCATACAAAATTACTGTTATATTTTTGACTATATTTCCTATACTGTACATTACATGCCTGTGACTTACTTATTTTGTAACTGCAAGTTTGTACCTTTTGATGTCCTTCATCTGCTTCACCCAATCCCCCATCCCCATCCCTTAGGCAACCATCAATTTGTTCTCTGTACCTATGCATCTGTTTTTGTTTGTTTGTTTTAGATGCCATAGGTAACTGAAATCATATGGAATTTGTCTTTCTTTGTCTGACTTATTTCACTTAGCATAATCCCTTCCACCCATGTTTTGGCAAATGGCAATATTTCATTCTTTTTTATGGCTGAGCAATATTCCATTGTACAGGTATACCACATCTTCTTTATCCATTCATCTGTCAATGGACACTTAAGTTGCCTCTGTAACTTGAATTGTAAATAATGTTGCAGTGAACATAGTGGTGCATAAATCTTTTCAAATTAGTTTTTCATTTTCTTCAGATAAATACCCAGCAGTGGAATTGTTGGATTGTATGGTAGTTCTTTTTTTTTTAAATTTTATTTTAGTTTTTAATACAGCAGGTTCTTATTTGTCATCTATTTTATACATATACATATTGATGTATATATGTCAATCCCAATCTCCCAAGTCATCCCACTACCACCACCCCATCCCCCACTTCCCCTCCTTGGTGTCCATACATTTCTTCTCTACATCTGTGTCTCTATTACTGCCTTGCAAACTGGTTCATCTGTACCATTTTTCTAGATTCCACACACATGCATTAATATACGATATTTTTCTCTTTCTGACTTACTTCACTCTGTATGACAGTCTCTAGGTCCATCCACGTCTCTACAAATGGCCCAGTTTCGTTCCTTTTTATGGCAGAGTAATATTCCTTTGTATATATGTACCACATCTTCTTTATCCATTCATCTGTCAATGGGCATTTAGGTTGCTTCCATGACCTGGCTCTTGTAAATAGTGCTGCAATGAACATTGGGGTGCATGTGTTTTTTTGAATTATGGTTTTCTCTGGGTATACGCCCAGTAGTAGTATTGCTGGGTCATATGGTAGTTCCATTTTTACTTTTTTGAGGTACCTCCGTACTGTTTTCCATAGTGGCTGTACTAATTTACATTCCCACTAACACATTGTCCTATTTTCCGCATCATCACCAATGCTTGTTATTTCTTGTCTTTTTGAAAACAGCCATTCTGACAGGTGTGAGGTAGTATCTCACTGTGGTTTTGATTTGCATTTCTCTGATTTTTTTGTGGTGTTCCACATCTTTTCATGTCTTTATTAGCCATCTGATGTCTTCCTTGGGAAAATGTCTATTCATGTTCTCTGCCCATTTTTTAATTGGATTTTTAAAAGTATTGAGTTGTGTGAGTTCTTCATATTTTTGGATATTAACCTCTTACCAGATATATCATTAATATCTTCTCCCATTCAGTAGGTTGCCTTTTTGTTTTGTTGATGGTTTCTTTTGCTGTGCAAAAAGCTTTTTAGTTTCATGTAGTCTCATTTTTTTTTAATTTTTGCTTTTGTTGCCCTTGCCTGAGGAGACAAAAAATTTGCTAAGGACAATTTTTTCTTCCAGGAGTTGTATGCTTTCAGGTTTTACAGTTAATACTTTAATCAATTTGTGGTATTTTTTACATCTTTATTGGCGTATAATTGCTTTACAATGTTGTATTAGTTTCTGCTGTATAACAAAGTGAATCAGCTATATGTATACATATCCCCTCCCTCTTGTGCCTCGATCCCACCCTCCCTATCCCACCCCTCTAGGTGGTCACAAAGCACCAAGCTGATCTCTCTGTGCTATGCAGCTGCTTCCCACTAGCCATCCATTTTACATTTTGTAATGTATATATGTCAATGCTACTCTCTCACTTTGTCCCATCTTCCCTTTCCCATACTGTGTCCTCAAGTCCATTCTCTACATCTGCGTCTTTATTCCTGCCCTGCCACTAGGTTCATCAGTACCGTTTTTATAGATTCCATATATGTGTGTTAGCATATGGTATTTGTTTTTCTCTTTCTGACTTACTTCACTCCGAATGACAGACTCTGTGTCCATCTACCTCATTACAAATAACTCAATTTCATTCCTTTTTATTGCTGAGTAATATTCCATTGTATACATGTGCCATATCTTCTTTATCCATTCAAATGTCAAGAGACATTTAGATTGCTTCCATGTCCTGACTGTTGTAAATAGTGCTGCAATGAACATTGTGGTACATGTCTCTTTTTGAATTATGGTTTTCTCAGGGTACATGCCCAGTAGTGGGATTGCTGGGTCATATGGTAGTTCTATTTTTAGTATTTTAAGGAACCTCCATACTGTTCTCCATAGGGGCTGTATCAGTTTACATTCCCACCAACAGTGCAAGAGGGTTCCCTTTTCTCCACACCCTCTCCAGAATGTATTGTTTGTAGATTTTTTGATGATGGCCATTCTGACCAGCGTGAGGTGATACCTCATTGAAGTTTTGATTTGCATTTCTCTAATGATTAGTGATGTTGAGCATCCTTTCATGTGTTTGTTGGCAATCTGTATATCTTCTTTGGAGAAATGTCTGTTTAGGTCTTCTGCCCATTTTGGGGTTGGGTTGTTTGTTTTTTTGATATTGAGCTGCATGAGCTGCTTGTATATTTTGGAGATTAATCCTTTGTCAGTTGCTTCATTTGCAAATATTTTCTCCCATCCTGAGGGTTGTCTTTTCATCTTGTTTATGGTTTCCTTTGCTGTACAAAAGCTTTGAAGTTTCATTAGGTCCCATTTGTTTATTTTTGTTTTTATTTCCATTACTCTAGGAGGTAGGTCAAAAAGGATCTTTCTGTGATTTATGTCACAGAGTGTTCTGCCTATATTTTCCTCTAAGAGTTTTATAGCGTCTGGCCTTACATTTAGGTCTTTAATCCATTTTGAGTTTATTTTTGTGTATGGTGTTAGGGAGTGTTCTAATTTCATACTTTTATGTATAGCTGTTCATTTTTCCCAGCACCACTTATTAAAGAAGCTGTCTTTTCTCCATTGTATATTCTTGCCTCCTTTGTCAAAGATAAGGTGACCATAGGTGCATGTGTTTATCTCTGGGCTTTCTATCCGTAGTTCCATTGATCTATATTTCTGTTTTTGTGCCAGTACCATACTGTCTTGATTACTGTAGCTTTGTAGTATAGTATGAAGTCAGGGAGCCTGATTCCTCCAACTTCGTTTTTCTTTCTCAAGCTTGCTTTGGCTATTCGGGGTCTTTTGTGTTTCCATACAAATTGTAAAAATTTTTTTCTAGTTCTGTGAAAAATGCCATTGGTAGTTTGATAGGGATTGCATTGATTCTGTAGATTGCTTTGGGTAGTATAGTCATTTTCACAATATTGATTCTTCCAATACAAGAACATGGTATATCTCTCCATCTGTTTATATCGTCTTTGATTTCTTTCATCAGTGTCTTAAAGTTTTCTGCATACAGGTCTTTTGTCTCCTTAGGTAGGTTTATTCCTAGATATTTTATACTTTTTGTTGCAGTGGTAAATGAGAGTGTTTCCTTAATTTCTCTTTCAGATTTTTCATCATTAGTGTATAGGAATGCAAGAGATTTCTGTGCATTAATTTTGTACCCTGCTACTTTACCAAATTTATTGATTAGCTATAGTAGTTTTCTGGTAGCATCTTTAGGATTCTCTGTGTGTAGTATCATGTCATCTGCAAACAATGACAGTTTTACTTCTTTTCTGATTTGGATTCCTTTTATTTCTTTTTGTTCTCTGATTGCCATGGCTAAAACTTCCAAAACTATGTTGAATGATAGTGGTGAGAGTGGGCTCCCTTATCTTGTTCCTGATCTTAGAGGGATTGGTTTCAGTTTTTTGCCATTGAGAATGATGTTGGCTGTGGGTTGGTCATATATGGCATTTATTATGTTGAGGTAGGTTCCCTCGATGTCCACTTTCTGGAGAGTTTTTATCATAAATGGGTGTTGAATTTTGTTGAAAGCTTTTCCTGCATATATTGAGATTATCATATGGTTTCTATCCTTCAGTTTGTTAATATGGTGTATCAGATTGATTGATTTGCATTTATTGAAGAATCCTTGCATTCCTGGATTAAACCCCACTTGATCATCGTGTATGATGCTTTGAATGTGCTGTTGGATTCTGTTTGCTAGTATTTTGTTGAGAATTTTTGCATCTATATTCATCAGTGATATTGGTCTGTAGTTTTCTTTTTTTGTGATGTGTTTGTTTGGTTTTTGTATCAGAGTGATGGTGGCCTTGTAGAATGAGTTTGGGAGTGTTCCTCCCTCTGCTATATTTTGGAAGATTTTGAGAAGGATAGGTGTTAGCTCTTCTCTAAATGTTTGATAGAATTCACCTGTGAAGCCATCTGTTCCTGGATCTTTGTTTGTTGGAAGGTTTTTAATCACAGTTTCAATTTTAGTGCTTCTGATTGGTCTGTTCATATTTTCTATTTTTTCCTGGTTCAGTCTTGGAAGGTTGTACTTGTCTGAGAAATGGACATTTCTTCCAGGTTGCCCATTTTATTTGCACATAGTTGCTTGTAGTAATCTCTCATGATCCTTTGTATTCTGCAGTGTCAGTTGTTACTTCTCCTTTTTCATTTCTAATTCTGTTGATTTGAGTCTTCTCTCTGTTTTTCTTGATGAGTCTGGCTAATGCTTTACCAACTTTGTTTATGTTCTCAAAGAACGAGCTTTTAGTTTTATTGGTCTTTGCTATTGTTTCCTTCATTTGTTTTTCATTTATTTCTGACCTGATTTTATGAGTTCTTCCCTTCTGCTAAGTTTGGGGGTTTTTTGTTCTTCTTTCTCTAATTGCTTTAGGTGTAAGGTTAGGCTGTTTATTTGAGGTTTTTCTTCTTTCTTGAGGTAGCATTGTATTGCTGTAAACTTCCCTGTATAGCCAGTTTCTTGAGAGTTTTTATAATGAATGGATGTTGAATTTTGTCAAATGCCTTTTTTCTGCATTTATTGAGGTGATCATTTGATTTTTACCCTTCATTTTTTTAATGTGGTGTATTACATTGATTTGTAGATATTGAACCATCGTTGCATCCCTTGAATAAATCCCACTTGATCATGGTGTGTGATACTTTATGTATTGTTGAATATGGGTTGGTAATATTTTTTTGACGAATTTTGCATCTATGTTCATCAGTGATATTGGCCTTTAATTTTCTTTTTTGTAGTGTCTTTTTCTGGTTTTGGTATCAGGGTGATGGTGGCCTCATAGAATGAGTTTGGAAGTGTTCCTTCCTCTGCAGTTTTTATAGTAGTGTTAGAAGAATAGGCATTAACTCTTCTCTAAATGTTTGATAGAATTCAGCTGTGAAAACTTCTGTTTGTTGGGAGATTTTTGATTATTGATTCAATTTCATTACTAGTGATCGTTCTGCTCAGATTTTTCTATTTACTCCTGATAAGTGTTGGAAGATTGTATGTTTCTAGGAATTTATCCATTTCTTCTAGGTTGTCCAATTTGTTGATGTATAATTAGTCATAGTAATCTCTTATGATCCTTTGTGTTTCTGTGGTTAGTTGTAACTCCTCTTCTTTAATTTTTGATTTTATATGTTGGGCCCTTTCTCTTTTTTTTCTTGACGAGCGTGGCTAAAGTTTTTTCAGTTTTGTTTATCTTTTCAAAGAACCAGCTCTTAGTTTTATTGATTTCTGTTGTCTTTTTAGTCTCTATTTCATTTATTTCTACTCTGATCTTTATTATTTCCTTCCTTTTGCTAACTTTGAGCGTTTTTTGTTCTTATTTTTCTAGTTCCTTTAGGTGTAATGTTAGATTGTTTATTTCAGATGATTCTTGTTTCCTGAGGCAGGCCTGTATTCCTATAAACTTACCTCTTAAAACCAATTTTGCTGCATTCCATACACTACAAAATGTGTTTCCATGTTTTGTCTTAAAGTATTTTTTGATTTCCCCTTTGATTTCTTCAGTAATCCATTGGTTGTTTGGTAGCATGCTGTTTAGCCTGCACATGTCTGTGTTTTTTGCCAGTTTTTTTTAGTTGATTTCTATTCTTATACCATGTGGTTTAAAAGATGCTTGATATGATTCCAGTCTTAAATTTATTGAGACTTGTTTTGCAATCGCCTAACATGTGATCTATCTTGAAGAATGTTCCATCGCTCTTGAAAAGAATATGTACTCTGCTGTTTTATGGAAGGGATGTTCTGTATATACCTATTAAGTCCATAGATGGCATAATGCATTGTGCAAAAGGCCAGTGTTTCCTTCTTGATTTTCTGTCTGATGATCTGTGCATTGATGTAAGTGGGGTATTGAAGTCCCCTACTATTATTATTATTATTATTTGCAGTACGCGGGCCTCTCACTGTTGTGGCCTCTCCCGTTGCGGAGCGCTGGCTCCGGACGCGCAGGCTCAGCAGCCATGGCTCACGGGCCCAGCTGCTCCGCGGCATGTGGGATCTTCCTGGACCGGGGCATGAACCCGTGTCCCCCCCATCGGCAGGCGGACTCTCAACCACTGCGCCACCAGGGAAGCCCTGATTGGTTCTTTTCAATATTGTCTGTCTCTTTTTTGAAGTTCTCAATGTGTTCATCCATTATTCTCCTGAGTTTGGTGAGCATTTTTATGACTATTACTTTGAACTCTTTATCTGGTAAGTTGCTTATCTCCATTTCGTTTAGTTCTTTTCCTGAGGCTTTGTCTTGTTCTTTCATTTAGAATGTACTCTCTTGCCTCATTTTGCTTAATTCTCTGTGTTTGTTTCTATGTGTTAGGTATATCAACTATATGTAGATATATATAGTGGCTTTATGTAGAAAGTGTCCTGTGGGGCCCAGTCTCCCAGTTTCCCAGAGCCAAGTGGTTCAGGAGTATCCCCTGTGTGGGCTGTGTGCACCCTCCTGTTGTGCTTGGGCTACAATTGCTGCAAGTGTATTGGTGGGTGAGGTTGGCCCCAGGCCATCTGTGAACGTGCTCATGAATGGGGCTGGCCCTCTGGAGTGGGAGCCATTTTGGAGATGCACTGGTACTGGCCAGGGCTGCCTGCGAGGTGGTGTGGGGTTGGAGTTGATTTGGAGGAGCCAGCTGGGGTGGGTCCTCAGGAAAATGACAAGGTGGGGTGCACAGTGTTAGCTAGGTTGATTGAGAGTGACAGAAATGGTGCCCACCAGTGCCAGCCCAGCTAGGTGGAAGTAGAGTAAAAAGAAAAAAATGGTGTCTGCCAGCACTTCCATCCCTGGAGAAAGTTCTACCAGATCTCTGCCCCTCCAACAACACGCACCCTAATGTTAGTCAATGAATGTCCTTTTTGTATGGCCCAGGTGATTTTCAGGCTGGTACCTCTGCCCTGGGACTCAGAACAAGTGAGTTTGTATGTGAGCCCTTCAAGAACAGAGTCGTGGGGGCGGGGGCAGGGTAATTAGGGAGTTCGGGATTGACATGTACACACTGCTGTATTTAAAGTAGATAACCAGGGCTTCCCCGGTGGTGCAGTGGTTAAGAATCCGCCTGCCAATGCAGGGCACATGGGTTCGAGCCCTGGTCTGGCAAGATCCCATGTGCCATGGAGCAACTAAGCCCGTGTGCCACAACTACTGAGCCTGCACTGTAGAACCTGTGAGCCACAACTACTGAAGCCCGCCTAGAGCCCATGCTCTGCAACAAGAGAAGCCACCGCAATGAAAAGCCCGCGCACTGCAGTGAAGAGTAGCCCCTGCTTGCCACAACTAGAGAAAGCCTGCGCGTAGCAATGAAGACCCAATGCAGCCAAAAATAAATAAATAAAATAAATAAGTTAATAAAAGATAAAAATAAAATAAAATAGATAACCGACAGGGACCTACTGTATAGTACAAGGAAGTCTGCACAATATTATGTAACAACCTAAATGGGAAAAGAGTTTGAAAAAGAGCAGATATCTAGAAGAGGTAAACTTATAGAGACAGAAAATAGAATAGAGGTTTCTGTGGGCTGGAAGTGGGGGTCGTTATTGTTTAATAGGTATAGAGTTTCTGTTTGGGGTTATGAAAAAGTTCTAGAGATGGATGATAGTGATGGTTACACAACACTGTGAATGTTGTTAATGGCTCTGAAATATACACTTAAAAATGACTAAAATGGTAACTTTTTTCAATGAATACTTTACTGCAGTTAAAAAAACTGTCTTTCTTCATCACAAACCAGTTGAGGCTGCAGTAAGCAGAAGTATGGGAATGTAGGATAGTGAGCTAGCCGGAGCTGAATGTCATCTCATATCATGTCATTTCACCACACAACAAACAGATGCACGTGATTTTCTAACACTGTCTACAAGAAGGTTATCCCGGAGATGAAACAAGCAAGGATCCCAAGTGTGCTGAGCTCCTACTGTACAGGCCTCCTGCATATACACAAAAGAGGGTGGGAAGGTACAGGAGGTAGATGGGCAGACTGTGCAGCCAGTTATCCAAGGTTGGATCTTAATCCGTCACAGACTTGCTTTTTGACTCTCTGTGAGTTGCTGCCTTTCTCTGTGTTTCCTTTCCTCATCTATAAAACTTAGATAATATTAAAACGCGTCTCATAATTTGTATAGAGCATTTGTTATAGCGCTGGCAGCGTGATTACATGCTATGAGTGATGTGGAAATATGAGTGGCCTCTGCCTGAATCAAGGAACTTATTTCCTTTTTGTTAATAAATTTATTTATTTTATTTATTTATTTTTTGGCTGCTTTGGGTCTTCGTTGCTGCACGCTGGCTTTCTCTAGTTGTGGCGAGGGGGGGCTACTCTTCATTGCAGTGTGGGGGCTTCTCATGGTGGGGGCTTCTCTTGTTGTGGAGCATGGGCTCTAGGCACGCGGGCTTCAGTAGTTGTGGTATGCGGGCTCAGTAGTTGTGGCACATGGGCTTAGTTGCTTCGCGGCATGTGGGATCCTCCTGGACCAGGGCTCAAACCCGTGTCCCCCGCCTTGGCAAGCTGATTCTTAACCACTGCGCCACCAGGGAAGCCCAAGGAACTTATTTCTTATGGAGAAAACCAGACTTAGACTGAGAAACAGTTAGCAAACATCATAAAAGAGTATTTAATTTGCTGGGGTGGCAATAACAAGTATCCCAGAGCACTTTATGCTTCATTGAGTTCCTCCATGTACATGGGTTTGTTTGACCCTCGCCACATCTCCACTGTTTTTACATGTTCGAAAGCAGAGACTTTACATATTACTGTAGAAAGCAGAGACTCAGAATGATTACCTTGCTGAAAGATTCACAGCTTGTAAGTAGTACAAAGAATAAGAATCTTAGGAACTCAGAGAAAGGAGAAAACTGTGTGTTCTAAACCCAACAAGGAAGGCTTTGTGAAAGTGTGACTTAAAAATAACCTTGACTAAGAAGAGAATAATGAGAAGACCATCTGGGGCTGATACATCGATTAAAGTGTGAACACATTTTTTGAGAGTTGTGCAGTACACAACCTGTGTGGCCAGACAAGGCAGCCCTGCCTGTAAGGGGAATCACAGGAGCAGGAATGAGCAAATTGTCTTTGTGGTACAGGAAGGAGTCCACGTTTGACTACCGTAGGAGAAACATTTGGTGGAGTGAGAAGTCCAGTGTGATAATAGTCTGATTGTTTTAATGTTTGGATTATGTTTCTTTTTTAAAAAAATTCTATTTTGTATTGGACTAGAGTTGATTAACAATGTTGTGTTAGTTTTAGGTGTACAGGAAAGTGATTCAGTTATACATATGTTTCTAGATGCTGAGAATTCCTACAGTGGAAGGAGCTTCGGAACAAGAGACCTGTGGCTTCATTCCTGACTTGCCCCCAGTCAACTGTGTGACCCTGGGTAAGTCATTCCAACTCTCTGGGCTTCAAAGTGCCCATCTGTACACTGAAAGGAGTTGAAATGTTTCCTCCAACATTCTGTATTTATGTCTATTAAGAAACCAAAAATATTTTGTCACCTGGCTCTCCTGTTTCTCTTACTGAAAGAAGGAGGGGCGTAGGAAGGGCTCCTTTCCCAATGTTCTTCTACTCTAAATACAAGCACTCATTAACAGGGAGGGAAGCTCTCTAAAGCCCTATTCTCTGAAGTGTTTTAGAGGAGTTAGTGTAAAAATGACATTCTTCTGCCATTTTAAATTTTAGAAAACAGGATGGGATAGACTCATGCTTTTCTTCTCCGGCTAATCAGCCTCTCTACTTTCTTTTCCCTGTATGGGGGCAGCAGACCCCCAAAACTCAGGCCTTCAGAGCTGAGTTTTCTACTGACATTGTTACCCAGCCTCTCTTTGGAATCAACCTGAAATGATAGGAGCCCTTCTGTGCTTATTCTGCAGCCCCCAACCATTTGACGGCCCAAAGTAGGTGTGAAACAGTGTATCCTTGAATTGGATTCAATCAAATATGTAAAGGGCCAAGGTACTTTTCATCATTTTACATTTGGAGGAACCAAGGCAAAGAATGAGAGAGTGACTTAACTGATGTGTAGACTGAAGGTCAGGTATGCTAGGAATGAAAGTCTTCCACAGTAGTACAGCCTGCTCTGCTAACCAGGTGACGATGATGAGAGTCCCTTGTGCAGGGAGTGAGGCTCAGGCTTTGCCAGGGCCACCAGATGGGTCTGGAAGCCAAGGAGAAGAGAAGCATTTTACTCTGCACACGTAATCAGCATTTACCACCGCTCGCTTACAACAAGAAACATTAAACAATTTTCCACATTTCCTCTAAATGAATGGGACTCCAAAGGAAAACCCTAAAGGGAAGTGTTGAGAAATCGGTGGCAGAGGAATTCAACTATGAGGAGAATGAGCCAGTTCGTTGTGTTTGCTTATTAATAGGTTCTGTGTCGCCAGCTCCAGGGGGAGTGGGCTCTTGAATAGCTGGCAGGGAAATGCATTCAAGGGCTCTGCTTGATGGAAATAGGGAATAACGGGAAGGGAAAGGAAGGGAAATAACTTCAGAAAAGATTGGAGAGCTTGTCCTCTGGAATGAAAACAAGCAGCTGCTAATTTGACTGCGTTTCTGCTGAGGCTGGTGAGAGCTGAGCACAGGGCTGAGTCATGCAGAAAGTTGGAGCCTTGCTTCTCATGCGCTGCATTTGCGACTTACACGTAGCATATATTCCGTCTCATTCTTCGAGATAAGGCTGCATTTAAAAATCTAGCAGATTTCGAAAGACGATCTGCTAAGGCTGGGGTGTGTATACAACCCAATCAGTTGTTGTGGATTAATAAATACATGAGAAGGATGTTTCTCTTAGTGAGGCGTTATCCAGGTGCAATATAGAGCAACGTCATCTTCCTGCAGGCATGTTCATTTGATCACCTAGTCAAAAAATGTTTATTTATGTCTGAATTAGGCCTTGCGCTGTGCTGAGGATATGAAGCCAATTGAGTGGTGCACCCTATTCTTAAAGATGCTTGTGGGAAAGAGAGAAAACAGACAATCACCATACAGAGTGATATGGCATCAGGGTACAGATTTGTATAGGGTCTTAAGGAAGGGGTGCCTATTACCAGGCTGGGTAGGATGGAGAGGTCAGGGCACGGCAAAAGTTGCCTGGAGGAAGAGGCCTTTGGAGGAGAATTAGGAGTTAGTTGGCAGGTTTTTCTTCCCTAATAAAACATCTGTATCTTAAGTACTCCGGGACCTGTTGGCATTGTCTGCAAATTATTTTCTGTATTATGTGCATCTGCCTTTCTTCAGAGGGTACAAAATTTTCATCGGGTTCTTAGGGGCCTAAGACCACCTCTTTCTCCAGTGAATTATTTAGATTAACTGTGCAATACTTTTGAATATTATGTTCAACTAATAGACATTCTATTTCACCATGAATATTTATGTATTTATGTGTATATATTCTATTTGCACATGTATGTAAGGAACTATAGCAAACATCAGTGTAGTTAAATCTTTGTGCACACACAAGTATTTTCCTATAAGAGTTATTGCGTCACCAAAAAATGTGAATGTTTTAAAACTTTTGCTACATATTGTCAAAATTCCCTCTTCAAATTTGTACAGGTTTACAGGCTTACCAGCAGAGGGCTAGGGCCATTTTCCTGAACTCTTGGCAACACTATTTTTATTGCCTTTTAATTAAGAAAAATTTTAAATGTAAAATGGTATGAAATGTAGACACCTAAAAACTTATTTGCTCAGACTTAATAGATGTTAACAATTTGCCATGGCGTTTCTGATCATCTAATGAAGAAATAGTGCAATAGGTATAGCAGAAACCACCTCTCCTACTTCAGCCTCCCATTCAGCTCCTTCCTGCCCCCAGTATTTTTTAAGTGCGTGTTTTTATACTTTGACTTCTCACAGCTAACTCCAACGATATATGATAATGTTTGTGCCTTAAAAATACATATTCATGGTATCATGCCGAGTATAGTTATTTTAATTTCTTTAAAAAATTTATTTATGCCCTCTGTTCCTCTTCACTTTTCATTCACTTGTTTCCCTTCCTTTCCCACCATCCCTTGACTTGAACAGTTTTTTTTTAGTCCCCGCCTTACCTCTACTGGCTTAGAAATTATATGGACATTCTACTCTCACAGGGATCACCCTTAACAATGTTTTAAACAGCATTAGTGAGATATAATTCACGAGCTATACAATTCATTCGTTTAACACATGCAATTCAGTGAATTGCATGTGTGAATTATATTCACAGAGTGGTGCAACCATCGCCACAACCTAACTTTACAACATTTTTATCAACCCAGAAAGAAATCCCATACCTGCTGTCAGTCACAGTGTATCAGTCATTCTCCCTTCCCCTCTGCCTTTGGCAACCACTAATCTATTTACGGTCCCTATGGATTTGTCTCTTCTGGGTGTTTTTTATAAATGGAATCATACAATATGTGGTCTTTTGTAACTGGCTCCTTGCACTTAAAATAATGTTTTTAAGGTTCATCCATGCTGTTCTATGTATCAGTGCTTCATTCCTTTTTATGGCTGAATAACAATCCATTGTATGCATCACCTATATTTATTTTGCCATCCGTCAGTTGGTGAACATTTGGGTTGTTTCCACTTTCTGGTGATTATAAATAATGGTGAAATGAACATTCATGTGCAAGTTTTTGTGTAGACATATGTTTTCAACTGCACCATTTTACATTCCCACTAACAATGTATGAGGGTTCCACTTTCCCCACGTCCTCACTAACACTTGGGATGACATTTTTTTTTTATAACCATCCTAGTGGATGTGAAGTGGTACTTCATTGTGGTTTTAATTTGCATTTCCCTAATGGCTAGTAATGTGGAGCATTTTTCATGTGCTTTTCAGTCATTCTGTATCTTTTTTGGAGAAATGTCTATTCAGTCCTTTGCCCATTGTTAAACTGGGTGGGTTATTTATCTTTTTGTTATTGACTTGTAAGAGTTCTTTATATATTTTGGATATCATAGATTACGTATATGATTGCAAATATTTTTCCCATTCTGTGGATTGTCTCTTACTCTCTTGATGGTATCATTTGTGGCACAAAAGCTTTTAATTTTGGTGAAGTCCAATTTATCTAATTTTCTCTTGTCACTTGTATATTTGGTATTGTGTCTAAGAAGACTTTGCCTAACCCACATTCAACACGATTTATTTTTGTGCTTTTTTCTGTGTTTCATTGTTTCAGCTCTTACATTTATACCTATCATCCATTTTTGAGTTAATTTTTGTGTCTTGTCTAAGGAAGGGGTCCAAACTCACTCTTCTCCATGTAGATATTCAGTTGTTCCAGCCCTGATTCTTAAATTTGTAACATGCATATTTGACTTAAGAAAACCTTAGGTTTACCATTATGCCTACTCTCCTTCCAAAAAAAATCAGGATTTATACCACTTTCATCCTGATTGTTCCTCCCTCTTCTGTGGTATTGAGACCTAGCATTTTATGTCCACCTTGTTTTTAAAGCTCCGAGAATTCTTACTGTTAATGCTTATTTAATGTCCTTGCCACTGTTGTTTTTGTCTTCCACTTCTTCCTCCCTGGTTCTTTTTCGTTCTTAACAGAAGTCAACCATTGGTGGCTATTACAGTCTAGGTGAGTCTTTACCTAAAAATGTCAGTAGTTGGCCCTTATTCAGTATGAAAGTTTAATTGGGTATCTCACTTTGAGGATACCTCATTGTCATCTGGCTTCTAACGTTGCTGCTGAAAGTTGAATAACAAGAAACGGTCTTTTCTTTTTATATTGCTTTTTAAAAAGATTTTTTTTTTTTTACTTTGCATTTTCACTGTAAAATATCTCAGGTGGATTTCTTTTCATTGTCCTGCTTAAGGAGTCATTGTTTTGTGAAAATAGAAACAGTCAGAAGCAACCTTCTCCAAATTCTCATGACCACATCTACCTGCTTACCTGCATCTCTGTCCACACATACTACCTTCTCTTCTGTTACTTTGGAAGAACTGGCTGAGAGCCACCCTTCCACGTATACACTTGATGTAATCTCTTCCCGTCTACTCAAAGGCACCATTCCAGGAACCCTACCCTCTCTCTCCTACATACACATTTTCATCTCTCTATTGGACTTTCCCATCAGCACACAAATAAGATCTTATTTATCCCATCTTAGAAATAGACTCTTTCTTGATTTCATTTCCCCTCTGGCTTCACCCCATTCTCTTTTCTCCCTTCCCAATAAAACTCCTTGAAAGACTTGTCTATATTTGCTGGCTTCAGTAACTCTTTTCCCATTTCTCCATGCGCGCACGCTAATCAGGTCACGAATGACTCCCATGTTGTTAAATCAAATGGTCAGTTCTTAGTCCCCAACTGACTTGAACCCTGAGTGGCATTTGACACAGCTGTTCCTGATTGAAAGCCATCCTTCACCAGGCTTTCAGGCCACCCCACTCTCCTGGCTTTCCTCCTGCTTCACTGCTCGCCCCTTCTCGGTCCATTTGTTAGCTCCTCACCGTCTCCTTAACTCTCTAGCTTTGGAGTGTTCCTGATTCAGTACATGGACATTTTCTCTTTTCTGTTTGCACTCACCCCCTTAGTGATCTCATCCATACTTACGGTCTTACAAGTCCTCTGTAGCAAGGTCTGCAGATCTGCAGTCCAGGGGCCAAATCCAGCTTGCTACCATGAGCTAAAGATGCCTTTTACATAGGAGTATGCAAGGGAGATTACATACGGCTTGCCAAACCAAAGATATCTACTGTCTGGCCTTCTATAGAAAAAGTTTGTCATCTCTTGATCTATAGCATGACGATGACTTCCAAATTTATATCTGTGGGCTGAACCTCTTCCCCAAATTCCAGGTGAGTTTATTCAGCTGCTCACTGGATATCTCCACATGAATGTCTTCAACGTACCTCAATATTGACTCATACAGAACTTTTGTGTTCTGTCCATCTCTTTATGGCTACAGTCTTCTTTCCCATAGTCAGTAGCAACACAATCCTTCCAGTTGTCCAGGTCAAGCCCCCGAGCATCACTGTTGACTCTTCTCTTTCACTTGTGCCTCATGTGCAATCATGTTTAAGATGTGTTCAGATTCTAACCACTTTTACTACCTTCACCCAGACCCCATTCTCCCTTACCTAGGTATTACCACAGTCTACTAACTGGTCTCGCTGGTTCCCCATCAGCCCATTCCCTACACACTGGTCCAGGTAAAAGAGAAGCCAGATGATGTCATTCCTTTGCTCAAAGCCCTCCAATGGCTTTCCATCTCACGCCAAGTGAAAACCAAGCCCTGCCATGGCCTCTGTTACCTTTCTGACCCCTTCCCCTACCACTGTCCCTCCCCTTCACGTCATGACAGTCACAGCGTCCTCCTTGCTGCTCCCCAAACACATCAGGCTCACTTCTGACTCAGAGCCTTTACATTTGCCGTTCCTCTGCCTGAAACATTCTTCCCCAGGGTATCTGCATGCTCCATTCCCTGACACCCTTCAGGTCTCAATCAGATATTACATTTTTTGTGCCCTCTGCAACCTTTCTATTTAAAATTGCAACCTCCATAATCATTCCTGTCCCCATTCCCTGTTTTAGTTTTCTCCCTATCAATCCCCACCACTGAACATGTATGGTAGCTTATGTTTTTGCTCACGATTATTTATTTTCTCCCCTGTCAGAGGGTTACACACACCTTCCCTTGCCATGCTTGTCTCTAGCGCAGAAAATGTCCTCATTCCAGCGTTCAGTTTGGGTAAGTGACTTGCTTTTACCAGTAGAATGTGAGCGAACATGCCACTTGTAAGCAGAAGGTTTACATACAGCAGCGTGATGAGCTTGGTGTTTTATGTTTTTGTCCTCTGCCACTATAATTGAGTGTCCCACATAGGGGCTCCTCCTTCAGCGTGTGTCCTGGAACGAAAGGACACGTTGGATTAGACCTACAGTCAGCCCACAGCCTGGAGCCAAGCCACAGGCAATCTGCAGCACTCCTAACCTTAATGATATATACATGTCATTGCAAACCACTGAGATTATGGGATTGTTTGTTACTCTGGCAAAAGCTTAGTAATACACATACTCCATATTGTACTTAAGAAAAATGATTTCTCTTTTCCTCTTGAAAGTATATGCCGTGAAAGCAAGGATTTATGGGTTTTGTTTGCTGTTCTCTCCCTAGTATCTAAGAGCCCCTGGCACATGGTAGAGTTTTATGAATATATATGATTTGAATTAATAAATGCTGGAAAATTCTTAGCCATTTTTCTTTTAAATATTGCTGCTTCCCATTCTCCCTAGTTTATTTTCCTGGAACTCCTATTAAATGTATGTTGGACATTCTCATTTCATCTTCCACATCTCTTAACCACTCTTTTATTTTCCATTTCTTTACATCTCCGTGCTTCATCATGGGTAATTACCTCAGAACTCTCCTCCAACTCTTTAATACTCTTTTTATCTGCGACTCACCTGCTGCTTAATTTATTCTTTGAAGTTTTAGCCTAATGAAAATGTTTTTTATTTCTTTAAGTTCTGTTTTATTCTTTTTTCAAATGTACCTATTATGTTTTCATAATGTCCTTTTCTTTCGATATGGTTTTTATACTTTCTTGAATCATTTTGTTAATTTAAAACATATTAACTTTATGTTCTTCAGTTGAAAAAACTCCTATAATCTGAAGTTTTAAGGGATGGTAAATATCCACCTTTTTTGAGTTTGTGATTTTGCTCATGGAAGATTATTTCCTCTTGTGGTTTGTAATATTTTGGAAGCTCATATCCAGTGAGCAGTTAAAAAAATTCTTGTCGGATCCACATATGTTCTTTAAAAAAATCACTGGCTTGGGATTTCTTTTACCAAGAAGATAGTAATAATTTGTACTCCATACCTGCATATGGCATAGACTTGGGTTTATACCTTCTTTCAGGAGTTTTTTTTTTCCCCCGCCAGAAACCTAGTCAGATGCTTTTTCTTCCCTTAGCTACTGGGTGGAGTTTTTTATCCCCTCTTTATGGAGGGGGCAGCCCTTTCAGGGTCTATCTCTGGTATGTTCAGGGATCTTCATCAGTGTGAAGCCCCCCCTTAACTCTTAGGCCTATATCCTTGTTTGAGACCCCCCTGACCCTTCACCCCACCCCTATCCCCAGCCCTGAAGAATCAGCTTTCAAGCTTCCTTTTCTAGCTTTAATTTTTCTGTTTTCCAGAGAATATGTATAAAGCTCTTTCTTGCCATGAGATCCCTTAAAATATCCATCTGTATTTTTTCTACATTTTTATTACTTCAGTTTCTTTACATAAAAAATTTCACTCACATGAAATTTATTTTGGTATGTGTTGTAAGGTAGATAGCTAATTTTACTTCTCTCCCAAATGGTTAACCAATTGTCTAAACATAACTTATTGAATAATTCGTTCTTACTCTGCTTTTACCTTTATCATAAATTCTTATGTGAGCTTCAAGGCTTTCTGTTTCACTTTAATGATCTGTCTGTCATTACCTGTGCTATTATCATATTCTTTCAAGTAGTGTATCTTTCTAATACATTTTAATACTGGGTAACTCAAGACAATTTGTAGTCCTGTTTTTTCTTGACTAGTGACAGGTGTTTATTCTTTTCAGTGAACTGGAGAACTATTTTGTTCAGTCACAAAATATATATTTGAGATTTGATTGGAATGAATCACATTTAAACATTAATTAAAGATAATGGCATCTTTATGATATTGAGCCATCTCATGAAGGAACAGTTCATCTTTTTTCATTCCAGAATTTTTTCTCTTATGTAATTCAATACAGATTTCAATAGTTCCTCATATAACATTTCCTGTAAAATGTATTATGAGTATTTTTTGTTTTTCTTTCAAATGGCTTTAACAATTTTAATTGTGGTAAAATATACATAACATAAAATTGACCATCTTAACCACTTTTTAAGTGTACAGTTCAGTAGCATTAAGTGTATTCACATCGCTGTACAATCAATATCCAGAACTCTTTTCATCTTGCAAAATGGAAACTCTTTACCTGTTAAACAACAACTCTCTGCTCCCCCCATCCCCTGACAACCACCCTTCCACTTTCTATGTCTATGAGTTTTCCTACTCCAGGTACCTCATATAAGTGGAATTAATATGGTATTTGTATTTTGTGACTGATTTATTTCACTTAGCATAATGTCTTCAAGTTTCAGCCATGTGGTAGCATATGTCATAATTTCCTTCTTTTTAAAGGCTGAATAATATTCCATTGTACATCCATACCACATTTTGTTCATCTCTTAATGGACACTTGCATTGCTTCCACCTTTTGCCTATTGTGAATAATGCTGCTATGAACATGGCTGTGCAAATATCTCTTTAAACCTCACTTTTAATTCTTTTCTATTTATCTTTATTTCTGTTGGAGTATAGTTGATTTACAATATTGTGTTACTTTCAGGTGGACAGCATGGTGATCCAGTATTTTTGCAGATTATATTCCATTTAGGTTATTACAAGATAATGGTTATAATTCCCTGTGCTATACAGTATATCCTTGTTTATCTATTTTATATTAAGTAGTTTATATCTGTTAATCTTATCTGAGTAATATTCCATTTTTTATATATATATATGTATACATATATTTATATTAAAATCTTCTTAATCAGTCATATGTTGATGAGCACTTGGGTTCCTTCCATAGCTTGGCTATGGTAAATAGTGCTACTGTGAACATTGGGGTGTATGTGTCTTTTTGAATCAGTGTTTCCATTTTTTCTAGATATATACCCAGGAGTGGAATTGCTGGATCATATGGTAGCTCTATTTTAATTTTTTTAGGGACTCTCTGTACTGTTTTCCATAGGGGCTGCACCAATTTACATTCCCACCAACAGTGCACAAGGGTTCCTTTTTCTTTACATCCTCTCTAGCATTTGTTATTTGTAGACTTTTTGATGATAGCCATTCTGACAGGTGTGAGGTGATACCTCACGGTGGTTTTAATTTTCATTTCACTAATAATTAGCGATATTGAGCATTTTTTCATGTGCATGTTAGCAATCTGTGTGTCTTCTTTGGAAAAATGTCTATTTTAGTGCCCATTTTTGATTGCTTTTTTTTTTGATATTGAGTTGTATGAGCTTTTTGTATATTTGGGATATTAATCCCTTGTTGGTTGCATCATTTGCAAACATTTTCTCCCATTCCATAGGTTGTCTTTTCATTTTGTTGATGATTTCCTTTACTGTGCAGAAGTTTTTAAGTTTAATTAGGTCCCATTTGTTTATATTTGCTTTTATTTCTTCTGCCATGGGAGACTGATTGAAGAAAATATTGCTATGATTTATGTGAAAGAGTGTTTCACTTATGTTCTAAGAGTTTTATGGTTTCAGTTTTTACATTTAGGTCTTTAAACGATTTTGAGTTTATTTTTGTATATGGTATGAGGGAATGTTCCAATCTCATTGTTTTATATGTGGCTGTCCAGTTTTCCCAACACTACTTGTTGAAGAGATTGTCTTTTCTCCATTGTACATTCTTGCCTCCTTTGTTGTAGATTAATTGACCATAGGTGCGTGGGATTATTTCTGGGCTCTCTATTCTGTTCCATTGATCTATGTGTCTATTTTTATGCCAAGACCATGCTGTTTTGATTACTGTAGGTTTGTACTATAGTCTGAAGTCTGGCAGGGTTATACCTCCAGCTTTCTTCCTTTTTCTCAACATTGCTTTGGCAATTCTGGGTCTTTTGTGGTTTTGTATAAATTTTAGGATTATTTGTTCTAGTTTTGTGAAAAATGGCCATTTTAATAACATAAATTCTTCCAACCCAAGGGCACAGATGTCTTTCCATTTCCTTGAATCATCTTCAGTTTCCTTCATTAATGTTTTATAATTTTCAGAGTATAGGTCTTTTACCTCCTTGGTTAAGTTTATCCCTAGGTATTGTATTTTTTTAATGTGATTTTATGTGGGATTGATTTTACTTTCTTTTTCTGATATTTTGTTATTAGTGTATCAAAATGCAACAGATTTCTGTATATTGTATCCTACAGCCTTGCTGAATTCATTTATTAGTTCTAATAGTTTTTGGGTGAAGACTTAGGATTCTCTATATAGAGTATCACGTCATCTACAAATAGTGACAGTTTTACCTCTTTCAATTTGGATACCTTTTATTTTTTTTTCTTATCTGACTGCTGTGGCTAGGACTTCCAATACTCTGTTAAGTAGAAATGGTGAGAGTGAGCATCCAGGCCTTGTTCCTAAATTTAGTGAGAAGGCTTTCAGTTTTTCACTGTTGAGTGTTATGTTGGCTGTAGGTTTGCTGTGAACGGCCTTTATTATGTTGAGATACGTTCCCTCTATACCTACTTTGATAAGACTTTTTATCATGAATGGATATTGAATTTTGTCAAATTCTTTTTCTGTATCTATTGAGATGGTCACGTGGTTTATATTTTTCCTTTTGTTAGTGGTGTATTCAGGTCTTTCGGTTATATGCCCAGAAGTGGAATTACTGGGTCATACAGTAATCCTATTACTATGAATATTTTATATTCTTGTTGTTATTAGTAAGATTTTCTTTACATCATATTCTGTGATTGGTTCTTGAGGGCATGAAGTGAAATCTATTGAGTTTTGTGTATTTCTGATATTTATATTAGTGATTCCCAAGCATACATGCACATTAGAATCATCTGGGGAGCTTTTATTTTTTATTATTTTTTTAAAGATTTTTTGATGTGGACCATTTTTTAAGTCTTTATTGAATTTGTTACAATATTGCTTCTGTTTTATGTTTTGGTCCTTTGGCCCCGAGGCATGTGGGATCCTAGCTATACCCCCCAGGGATTGAACCTGCACCCCCCTGCATTGGAAGGGGAAGTCCCAACGTTAGTGGACTGCCAGGGAAGTCCCCGGGGAACTTTTAAAACATACACAGAGCCAGGCCTCCCTCAAGAACAACTAAATCAGAATTTCTGGAATGAGCCTCTAGTATTGGTAGTTTTAAAAAGCTTTCTAGGTGATTCTAAAGTGAAATAAAGTTGAGAAACACTGGTCTAAACTAACTTATTGAAGTCTTATTAGATCTAATCATTGTTTAGTTGATTCACATGGATATTTTAGTAGACAATAATGTCACCTGCAAAGAATGATAATTTTCTAGTCTTTCCTATGTTTATACTTCTCATTAAAGTGTTTTTTGACTTACTGAATTGATCAAAACTTCCTCAACAATGAATCCTTGTTTTTATTCCTTATTATAAAAGAATAATATAGCTTTCTTTGCTTTAAGTATGATATTAGATGCTGTTTCAAAGAGGTATTTTTCTTATGAGCATTTCTGGAGTAATATATAAAAGTAGAGAGGATTTGAAGGGTTTACATATTATCCATACCTGCAGTTTTTGATATTTTAGTATATATTTTCCTGAAGCAAGCACAATTTTTTTAAAAAAGAAGTCAAATTATGAATGTGTCTTCTATTCACTTCACTAATAAATTTAGCAAAAATGGATGTTGACTTGTCAATGTATGTTGAATTTTCCTTCATTTCCTCTCCCTCCCTCTCTCCCTCCCTCCCTTCCTTCCTTCTTTCCTTCCTTTTATGATGTTTATCACATGGTTCATCTTATTGGCCCAATTGATTTTTTGGAGCATATTAATGGATGTGCTAATATTGAAGCCATGGGTTAGGGCTACTTTATAAAGATGCTGTTTTCTTCCCCTTCACTTGGGTCTGTGACCCTCTGAACTGATGGTGTACACAGCTGCTTTGCTCGGCCACCTTGTTTCTTTTTACCTCTGCCCCTACGTACAGGGCCTTGTTTGCTGGGACTTGCCCTTCTAAGATGTAATGTGTTACCACCTTTGTCCATATTTTGTTTCCAGATGTTTTTCTGGGAGTTGCTATATCTGAATGATTGTAAAACAAATATTGGGTGAGAGTGTGTGACAGGAGAATGGTATTCTGCCAAGACTAAAAGGCAGCACCCTCCTGATAGAGGGCTAGCCCCCAGTTTTCTGGGTCTCTGAGTCAGGAGGCAATGGTGAGGGAGGAATGACTTATCTTCCTTGCCCTTCCCTCCTTCCTTCCTTCCCTCCTTCCTTCCTTCCTCCCTCCCTCCCTCCCTCCCTCCCTCCCTCTCTTCCTTCCTTCCTTTCTTTCTTCCTCTCTTCTTCTTTCTCTGTTTCTTTCTTTCGTCCAAATAATCGCCTTTTTATGAGGCAAAGACTGATATTCATGAGGCAATAATTGGGCAGATTATACTCAGTATAACTCCATTTGTCTATAGGTCTGAGGATTCCTTCCAATTTTGACATTATTTTGTCTGGCAGATTTTCTTTTCTTTCTGTCTTGTCGTGAATTTTCATCCCTTTTCCCCTCCAGAAGAGACTGGGAAACAAAGATCCAGATTCAGATACTACTTTAAACCAGAAATCTAATATCATTTTATCTTCATTGTGCATTTTAATCAGGAGAGTGATGTGCAGATTTGGATTAAAGGTGAGACAGGAGAGGAAGCACAGAGACTCGCAAGGAAGTTATGCTGGCATATTAAACTCTTTGAGGACATTTTAATGCAGCATAAAGTAAGGTACCACTGTGAATGTAATTTGGATATAACCAACCTCATGTAGTAAAGAGATCACTGGATATGCTATCAGGAGATCTGAGCTTTAATCATAGTTCTAACTAACCCTAACTACCCGTGCAAACTGGAAGAACTCTCTGAACTTCTTTAAGTCTCACTTTCCTCACGTGAGAAGATCAGAGTAGGATTCTTGGCACTGTCCCAGCATTCTAGGTTCTGCTATTCCACGCGTAGAAATGAATGGGGGTGGGCTCTGAGTACAAAGATTGCCTGGAGATCGGCTGGAAGCAGGTGGGATTTGTGATGGGGAGAGCAGCGCAGCCCCGAGGGATTCCTGTAGGGTAGCGGTGTGTGCCATTTCTGGGTCACATGCCAAGGTTGACAAAATAGTTTGTTTCCAGAGGAAGGAGTAAAGGAGGAGACGTTATTAGAATGGATTTTAAATTTGGATCTGGTATATTATTGTGTATGTGGACTATCTTTGCAGTAATTCATTGGAATTTTCTACAGAAAACATGATCTTCTCGGTGGGATGGTGCCAGCACTTTACATACATGAAGTCATACAGTTTTCATAGTAACTCAACTGGGTAGACGCCATGGTGACTCGGTGAGGTTATGTAATGCGGACAAACCTGCCCAGATTGTGAATGGACGGACTTCGGATTCTGTCTACATCTGCGTGAGTCCAGAGCTTGTGGTTTCCCTACTAAGCTGAGCCGCCCCAACCCTCAGGTCCCGTAGGTGTAGTGGTGTTGATAGCAGAACCAAAGAAATGTGATCCGTTCTGTGGGCTGGTTAAGACGCTATGCACTCCTTGAGGTCAGCGGCTGTGTTTTATCAACTTTCTGAACCCAATGACTAGCACAATTACCAGAGCCTATAGTAGACACGTAATAGATATACTTAAGTGGAATTGAATTACACACAATACCGAATGGAGATCTGAGGGTGCTCACTCTGTCTTTCTGGACGCTCTGTCTGAATTTGTCCGGGAGTCTTGGCCTGAATTCCTCTGTCCAGGTGCTTGTCAGGAAGGGACGGGCATGGACTTGAAGGATTTGCTTACAAGTTAATTTGGAGATCAGCAAGACGGAGTCTCAGCACTGAGGGGAAAGGGAGTGATGCCTTTAGGCTGGCATTTTGAAACCAAACAATTAAGTTCATTAACAGTAATGGAACGTGGAAGGGAGCAGCAGGAAAAAGCACAAGTGTAAAATGAGTGACAGCTCCCCCCTCACCCTCCTCCCTCCCTCCTCTCTCTCTCCCGCTCCCCTCAGAGTGAAAGTTGCTGACCCTCTGGGCTTTGTTTACCCCTGTGAACTGTGAGACTACTGCGTTCCTGAATAATAGCAACTAATCATGGGAAAAAGACCTTTAAAAAAGGCCTAATTTAAAGCAGCTTGGTACAAAAGGGCAGATCTTGCATTTTGAAAATGTAACTGGATCAATGCAGACTCTTAAGATCTCTGAGGACCAGAAGCAAATCATATATTGTGTGTGTGTGTGTGTGTGTGTGTGTGTGTGTGTGTGTATTTCTAGTGCAGTGCAATGCTTGGCACAGAACAGGTGCCCAAATTATGTGTGTTGAATCGTATTGGAGACACAAGTCTTGAGCTACAGTGTGAACTGACCTCTGTGTTGAAGCTCCCGTTCTGATCACTGTTGTCAGCTGGGGTTGGCTTGGCAGAATGGAGGGGCTGGACAAAAAGCACCCCACGTCTCTCAACCAAAACAGATTCGTGGAAGATTCACCAGCAACGCAAGTGCAGAGCCAGGGACAGGACCGGAGAGCGGGAGGGAGGGGGGGCCAAGAGGAAGGTAAGCCAGTCCTGCATGAGTGGTGTGCACGGCGACATGCTTCTAATAGGTGAAATAAAATTGTAGTCACCCCTGTAAAAGATTTCTGCTGCAATTTATTAATCAGGGTCTGGGGAGATCGATGACACGGAATGATTATGTAGCATTAGGCTAACCCCCTGGTCCTTCGGCAGAGCTGGTCTCTGGATGGGGTACAGATGCTCACATCTGCTTTTGTTAGAGACCCAAACTCCTGCGTCCTGTTGTGAAGTTAATGAAGTCCCCTGCATTATTCTCCACATTCCTTCAGCAAAGTAAATCCTATCTGGCCAACCTGGAAATCCAATGAGTTAATTAAGGGAGAATCGTCTATGATTTCCTTTTGCGTTATAACTGCCCCCTCAACCCTTACCGCCCCCCCACCACGTGGACCTGGTTCCCCTCCTCCCTGCAAACCTAAGCAGTGAAACTGCCTCTTGCCCCATGTGCCAGAATGATTAATGGAGGGACTACAATGAGGTCAATTAGCCAGGGTCGGCTTGAAGCTGAAAGGTGGAGTGTGTTTCTTTATTGAACACTGCATTCACACTCTAAACAGTGACCCGCGCTGCAGTGATTTATTATGAGGGCAGTCCTCTGATCACTTACCTTCAGTGCTTATACCTTGGCTTTGAAAACCGGGCTTTCACTGTCAATTAACGCCAGACAAGGAGATCCATTCAAAATCTGAAGTGCATACCTAATAACAGGGTGGGGGAGGGGCGGTGCAGGGGAGGGCATGGAGGGAGGGGCCGGGATGTTGGCTCTGCTGCTTGCAGGACACCCAGCCTGCGGAGGGGCTGGGCACGTCTGGTTGGGCTTTCCTATGGGGACAGAAATGCTACCCTGCCTAGCAACGCCTAGTCCCAGAGGGTAGCTTACGCCCCAAAGGGCACACTCTTCCACTCAATTTTGTAGACATCACAGCGCTGCCCGAAAAACTTGGCAGTTCCTGGGTATTCTTAAAGCAATGTTTGTTTCTTGTATGAGCCTTTGAAATGGGATTCCAACCGGAGTCATTTGCATTTGGGGGTTTTTCAGACAAAGACTATTAGCCTCTCTGGGTAACATGATGGGTTGATATCTGTATTAAGAATGCTAGGGCAAGAAAAAAACCCCCAATTTTCCAGGTGTGGTCCATGGTTTTTAGTGGACAAACTTGTTTCTTCCCACTATCACACTCAGCATCTTCAGAACATGCCAGCAGTGTGGTCACCCTCGGGACTGTCCCAGGACATTAAGTGAATTGGGAAGAGTGGGGTCCTCATCCTTAGGTCTGAAGCATCCCCGGAAGGCTCTCCCCCAGTGTCAGCACAGATCACACCTTGTCTCCTCCAAGGTGACAGAGTGTGACACCTTCTTAGTGAGACCTTCCCTGACAGCAGTTCCCCTCTCCCCTTTCCCACTGTGTTTTCCTCCTTAGCTTTTGTCATCAGCTGACATACTTAGTTTTTCACTAATGTATTTGTTCATTGTCTGTGTCTACCCCAGGAATGTAAGCTCCATAAGGGCAGAGAGTTTGGGGCCTGTTTTGTTCATTATTGTGTCCCAGTGCCAAGAATAAAAGAACGAATTCAGGAAACCTCCCTTAACTCTGCAATATTTCCCCAAAGACAGTGTGTTTTATTGGTTCCCCAGACTGGTTCAATTTATGTTTTAAAACTATGTTTTATTCTATATTTAATTTGTATTTTCCAGACCCATCTAGAATTGACAGAGCTAGCGATAATAATAATAATAATAGTGTTATATTTGATTACAGCTCCTTATACCTGTCAGAGCACTTTGGCATGCCTGTTTTTCTCTCCCAGCCTCAGTTTCCTTCTGTAGGATGGGGATAATAACTCCTTCCTGGTAGCACCTTTGTGTGGATAAACTGAGCTGATGTATGTTTTCCATCAGCTAGTAGTAGGTGCCTAATAACACTAGCTCTTGTTACTTTGCATCTGAAAATCAGAGCCATCCTCCCCATAACATATACAGAGTTGGATAATAAATTATCCACACCTTGCATGTGAAATACCTACAGTCAGAGGCATTAAATGACTTGCCCAGAGTCACCCCCATGAATCCATGTGGGAAGTGAGTCGAAACGATTGCCTTTAAGCCTTTATGTTTCTTGGTCATAAATGGAAACTCCTACTCTTCGTTTTTATTTATTTAGAAATAAAGAAGCTACATTAAAAAGTAAATTATATTCAGCCTCAGAGAACTAAAGAAAGGCTGCTGATGGCATTGAGGAAAGAGGCGGTTTTAAGAATATGTAGGAACTCAAATGTTTTCCCATCTGGATAGAAGTGATACATTCACAGTCCCAACACAGGGCCCTGGGCAGCTCCCACGTCACTGACCTTGACTTCACTCCTTTCTGTCCTTCCCGTGAAGGCATATTGGAATGAGAATGACGGGAAAATTTTGAGTCCCCGAATTTACAGGAAAAATTATTTGCAAGCCTGTGTATACATTAACAGAAGCAAATTGCCCTTCCCGTACACCAATGGGGACTAACCCTCTTTCCCTTCTCTGGGCTTGAAGGTCATCCTCACCTTGAATTTCCTCTCCAAATTTGACTTGTGGAAGGGGTAGCACAGCAGTGAACAAGTTCCTCTCCTGGCAATTAACAGTGGTATCTCTCCACTGATTTAGAACTAGACCGCTTCTATAATGAGGAAATAAAAAGGATTAGACCAACCTTTCCCCAAATCTGTCCTGGTTTCTCTGCCCCCTTCCCCCAGGAGAAACTAACAACAGACGTGTGAGTTGGGAAAGACCATTTTGGTTGTTTCTTTCTTTCCCAGTTACAGATTTGTTCCTGTGGAATGTTTCTGGAAGTTTCTGGAAGCTTCATCTGCACTGCATCCCCACTCCCATATGAGTGGGGTCCCAGGGGTCCTGAGAGTGAGGAGAGAGGTTTGGCCTTTGCCTTCTGGGTATCATCTGAGAAGAAATGGAATATGCATCCTAAATAGATTAGGATAGAACAGAGAGGTCTAGAGCATCAAGTCCCAGCAAGGAGGCTGGGATTCAGGGGAACCCATAAAAGGGTCCACGAGAAGGAATGGGACCATGAAGGCCATTGGTTGGCTCACAGGACTGATGCTGAAAGCTTGGCCTCCGTGCCCCAGTGCTGAATCAAATCTTGGAGACAGAGTTTTGGGTGAAGTAGAAAAGAATAGCTATATTGCTTTGCCAGGCAAAGGGGGACACAGTGGGCTCCAGCCCGGAAAGAGTATGTGTCCCAACCCCGGGAGGATTCGATGAGGAGTTTTATAGCAACAGTTCAAGGGTGGGGTTGCTGATAAGATTAGGGTGTGTGCAGGGGGCCTGCATTCCTCTAATCTGGTCTTGGATAATCTTGATGAGTTTCTCCGGTTCCTTTAATATAGCCTCGGGTGGTCTTTCTCTGGTATGAAGAATGCTGACCTCTTAAAGAGCTTAAAGACATTGTTCTGTGTATCCCTTGAGGTGGAACCAGGACCCTCCCCCAAGACTGCACTATTGTCTCCTGGCTGCCCCTGCCTTGTCTTTACATCCCTTCCCTTCCCGGATTAGCAACTGTTGAAATCTGCCCTTTGGAACTCAAGGAATGTCATGGAGGCTGGAGTCAAGAAACAAGAATAGAAAGGCTTCTGTGCCCAGAAGCCCCACTGGGTCCTGCTCAATTTCAGGACTAAAGGAATTAGAAGTAGAGCTGGACAGGGCATTTCTCCTCTTTGATTCCTCCACCCCCACTACTCTCTTCTTCCATCCTGCAGTTGCAACAATTTAGGTCTAGGGGCAACTTCTGTTGGCAAAATGTCCCTGTTCTTAGAAAGCCAAGTGACAACATAGATGGAGTATAGGGCAGCTTTTCTCCATTTATGTGCATAAAATGTTCAGTAAAAAAAGGTTCTGTTAATTTGGAGAAATGTTGGGTTCCACAAAGTTAGGTACCTTTCTTTATGGGCAGATTTCTCAGGCTCTTGTAGGCGCTGCATTGAAGGCTATCCTACCTCTTAGACCTTCCCTGAGTTCCAAAGAGTGGATTGAAGCAGTTACTAATTAGGGAAGTGAGGGAATACAGTAACAAAGGAAAAGCAGTCAAGAAACAATAGTTCAGTGATAAAACAGAGTCCTACTTCCTCTTGAAGGGATATGCATAACAACCTGATACAGAGCTTTGAGCTCTGCAGGAACTAAGGCCCCCATCCAGGTGGAGGAGAGTAACTACATGCTGAGACCCAGACTGGTCAGACCCAGAAGGCGGATGATTGAGATTCCTGGAACACCTTGTTACTTTACCACCAACCAATCACAAGAAGTCATACACCATGCAGCCTTCCCCCCAGGTTTTGCCTTTAAACTGAAAACCATTGGGAAGTTCAGGTCTTCTGAGGATGAGCCACCTATTCTTCTCGCTTGGCTCTGCAGTAAAACTTTCTCTGCTCCAGACTCCAGTGTTTTGGGTTGTTTGGCCTCCCTGTGTGTTGGGCACACAAACTTGAGTTCAACAACACATACACATCTGTGTCTTCACCCGGGTACACAAGGTGACTAGGCACGTGCACGCATAGACGTCTGCATCCCAACTTCCTAAAGCCACGGAAACGTGAAACATGAACACGTGGTCGTAGATATAGAATAGCCTATAATGAGAGTTAAGAGCAATCCTACCGACAATTGGAACATATTCTCTACCCAGCTGTATAAAATGAAATGGAATGATCACAGACAAAAAGTGAACTAGTCTCAGAATCAAAGTCCATGTCAGCGAGAGGAGAAAAATCTACCACTTATCATGGGATTGGTCGTAGATTGCTTCTTTCCTAATTTAAACCTAACTCTTAAAAGTTGAAAATGAGAAGTGTGTGGAGGGAAGAGAAGTGGATTAAGAGTCAAGAGACCTGGGTTTTCATCCCAGCTCTGTGGCTAATTAGCTGTGTGACCTTGTCAAGTGATTTAATGTCTCTGGATCACCATTTGTAAAAAGAAGGGAGATGCGGCAGATAATCTCTAAGGTCCTTTTCAGTTCTAAAAGGCTGCAAGTTTAATAACTAAATGAGCTCTTTAAGAGAACTTGATGGCTTCTAGAAATCTACAGTTTTATCTTTACTGTTATCGCAAGCACCTATCAAGAGCCTGTTTGCACATGCCATCATGCACATTAGCTTGGGCGGGGGGGGGGGGGGGGGGGGGGGGGGGGGGGGGGGGCGGGGAGGCTTGCTGGCCTCTTCCAGGTTCCAGCCTCTCCTTGCTTTTGCTAACTCCTTCCTCTCTCGGGACTGGAGTCCTGCCCGGAACCTCAGGCCTGAAGCTAGGGGGTCCACACCCTCCTGGAACTCCACCTCAGGTGGCTCCCAGATGCCCCATGGCCATGTTATTCCCTGGCTAAGGGCCTCTTGGTCACATATTCTCAGCTCTTGCCTGATTAGATATCCCTCCATTGGTAGCACCTGCTCTGTGCTCTTCTTGGCCTTGGGCTTCCCATCTAACCAGCTTCCTGAGCACCTAGTTTCTATTTTGACAACAGTTGCAGTTGTTCTGGGCGGCATATATAAGTCAGGGTGGCAAGAAGCATTAGATAACAGGGAGGAAACCCCTTGTCTAGCTGTTGTCAGGAAATAGGACTTGTCCACCTGTCATGGGATACTAGTAAATGATTACGCTTTAGCAGGACTCGGCTTTACCGCCTCTGTACCCCACTGACACAATGCTTCCGTCACCCGTTCTTTTCTACATCCACCCGTCCTCCAAGATCTGCCTTGAATCTCATCTCAGACTTCCAGGACTACAGGACGAAGTAATCCCCCCTCCTCTAATGGTGTATCCCACCTATTATCCAGCCTCCCCACTTTCAGCAGAGCTGACTTAACTCCTGCTTCTTCAGATCTCAGCTGAAAGGTCATTTTTCCTCCAGAAAGCCCTCCCTGACCACCCAGACCGATCAGATGCCCCTGCCGTATATGCGCAGGGCTGCCTGGACTTTTCTTTCATCTCCCTTAGCAGGCTGATAATTACATATTTACTTGAGTGAAGATTTGAGTCACGATGCTCTCTCCCATGAGGACAGGCTCTGGCCTTTCCTACTCACCACTCTTCCCCAAGGTCCAGCGGAGTCCACCTGGATATGCACTGTGACCTTGCTCACTCCAACTTCTCTATAAATTCCAGCTACTTAAGGTCTTTTCTCTTCAGCTAGTCTGCAGCCAAGCAGATGATTGGTCAGAAACAACCTGGAAAGCTAACCACGTTGCCATAAAGCTTGAGACTGCAAGCCATGCGGCAGAGCAGTTCTCCTGGGTTCCCTCACCCTGCTGCTCTCTGCCCGGGCGCCGCTTCCCAATAAAGTCTATTGCTTTGTCAGCACATGTGTCTCCTCAGACAGTCCGTTTCCGAGTGTTAGACAAGAGCCCACTCTCGGGCCCTGGAAGGGTAGAAGAAGGTTTGGTCTTGGGCCCAATTCCACACAGTCTGCATTCCAAGGAGGGTCGCTCAACTTCCCCGAGCTTTAAGTCCTTTACCAACTATTTAATATTTATGTCTTTAAGATTTATTTTTGTTACTTTTAATTGTAGTAAAATAACATAAAATTTACTGTCTCTCCATTTTTAAGCATTCAGTTCAGTGGCATTAAAGTACATTCACGTCGTTGTGTAACCATCACCCGCATCTATCTGCAGAGGTCTTTCATCTTCCCAAACGAAAACACTGTACCCACTAAACACTAACTCTCCATTCCCTCCTCCTCCAAGCCCTGGGCAGTCATCCTTCTACTTTCTGTCTGTATGAATTTGACTATTCTAGGGACCTTATATAAGTGGAATTACACAGTATTTGTCTTTTTTGTGACTGGGTTATTTCACTTAGCGTGATGTCCTCAAGACTCATCCACGTTGTAGCATGTATCAGAATTTCCTTCCTTTTTTACGGCTGAGTAATTTTCCATTGTATATATACACCATATTTTATTCGTTCATCTGTCCATGGACACTTGGGTTGCCTCCACTTCTTGGTTATTGTGAGTAATGCTGCTATGAACACGGGTGTACATATATCTCTTCCAGATTCTCCCTCCAGTTCTTTTGGGTATAGACACCCAGAAGTGGAATTGTTGGATCATATGGTGGTTCTATTTTTAATTTTTTGAGGAACAGCATAATATTTTCCACAGCAGCTGTGCCATCTTACATTCCTACTAATAAACGAACAGTGCACAAGGGTTCCTGTTTTCCACACCCTCACCAACGCTGTTTAGTTCCTGGTGTTTTTTTTGACAGTAGCCATCCTAGTGAGTGTGAGGTGGTGGTCCTTTCCCTTTAACATAATGCAATGGCTATAGTAGTGCCTGGTAAACAGGACAACAGTAGACACAGGTAGAGGGGTGATCATTTCTGAGGACTCATAGGATATTCAGTCCTTTCCAGGATCCTGGACCCAGGCTTCCATTCCTTTCTGGATTTTGACCAAATAACAAAATCTCTTTTTGTGTCTGTTTTCTCTGAAAAAGATGGTGGTGGGGCGGGAGTAGAGGCGAATAAAAATAGCTGCCTTCTCTCCGCAGGGTTGATGAAACATCAACTGGGATAATATATGTGGAAACACTATGAAATGAAAACATCTATTTAAATCCAAGAGGTTGTTATTTACTGTCTTAAAATCTTATTTGCCCTGCTCTAGCTGCCTGCCTTTAGCACACTCCACAGGAACCATGGGGACTAGTCTCATCACAGAATGTGATGATTAAATTCAGAAACTCAATCTGACCCGATCTGTTTTGGTTGGCAGTCTCCTGGTGCCGTTGTCTCCTTTTGGGCTGAAGAAGCTTTATCGATGAGCTGTGAGAACGAAGTGTGTTAGAGGCTGGCGGCAGGCTGTGCCTTCAGAGAGGGAAGCCTAGCTTTTGTTAAATCTGCTGACTGATTCCTTGTCAGTTTCAGATGATTTAATGGCCATGCACTTCAACTGCCCCCAACCAGACATCGATCTGGGACTGTGTAGGAGAGAAACAGTGAACTGTATATGGCCAAATGGAAGGGAGCAGGGCAGACAGCAAAGAAATGTCTACCAAAGGCCATGGACTCATTCTTAAGCATCAGTGCAACCTATCTATTGATGTATCTTATGGGAAGCCCTAAGCGTAGGAGTTAAACATGTGGACTCTGTAGTCAAGCAGACTTGAGTTCAAATCCTGGCTCTACTCAGGAGCCAGGGGAAGTTCCTTTTCCTCTCTGTGACTCACTTTCCACATCTGTGCAGGGATAATAAAGTACCTACCTCCAGTGGTTATTGTGAGGATCAAATGAAACATAAGTGTTCAATAAATGTAGGTTATTATTATTCTTATTAGTAGATACATAGCAGCTCCTGAATCCATTCAACTCTTAGTTGTTTGATACTGTTGGCACTTCTCATCTCCATGTTCTCTGAAGCAGCATGGTGAAATGGCAGTAGATCATGAAGGTAGGTAGGGGGACTGGATTCTGGTGGATCTGTCACTAAACAGCTCAGGGACCTTAGGCAAAGTCACTTCTCTGGCCTTGCTTTGCTGGTCTGTAAAGTGAGGGTTGTGTGTGTGTTCGTGACATGTAGATGGTACAAAGAAGTGGCAGCTGTGGGAGAGCCGAAGTCGGGGAGGGTTGGTGGGAGGACTGGCAGAGGCAGGGGACTTCGCGTGTGTAAAACCCTAGTGATGGGCAGTATGGCGGTGGGGCAGGGTTGAGAGCTGTGGGCAGCCTCCTTGGGCGGGCAGGAGGAAACGGAAGACGCAGGGCAATAGCACTTGGTAAAGGTCGTTGAACAAATGAACACCTGAATGACCGAGTCGATTATAAAATAGATGTTGTGAGCCAGGGTCTGGACCAGGTGGGTTCTGCGGATGGTCCCGGGCACTAGGTGGACACAAGGGTTACCTCTCTGTAATCCTTGGGCCTCCGGCACCTCCAGCTCCAGGAAGAAGAGGAGAGAGGGAGAGAAGACTGGGCAGCAGCTCTGCAGTGATGGGGGCGGGGCGGGGAGTCCCGGGACACCCAAGTCAAGTGGGCTGGGGGCACCACCCCACCCGCTAGGGGGATGCCAGGCCCAGGTTGGAGGGACGTCCGTGGCTCTCGCTGATTGGCCGGTGGCGGGCCAAGGGCGGAACCGCGACTCCGGGTCCAGTCGCCAGGGCGCTAGTTCCAGCTCAGGCTGATTTCCTTAGCGGAGAGCTGATTTTGATGGGCCCCAAACCTCACACTGAGGCGGACTCCAGCTCTTGAATTTCTGGCTGGGAGTCAGCGATTAGACAAACACTTCCCATAAACTCGTTTTCTGGACGGGATGTTGCTGGGTATGCTGTCACCACCCCACTCCCCCGCCCCCATGTGCCTCCCCCTTCCCCCTTTCCTTCTTTACACCCTGGCCCCCCTCCCCTCCTCCCCCCTTGGCCATCCTTTCCCCTCTCATTTCGCCCCGTTTCCTCCCTGCCAGCTCCACCCTGGTTTTGAAAGAGACGTCCTCTTAGGTTGAAATCCTGGCATGAAGAGGCAGCGTGTGACCTTCCCTGATTACCACGCTGTCAGTGCTGCTGGGGGCGGCGGGAAGGCTCTCTCACACTCTCTCCTCCTTCTGTCTCTTAAAAAAAAAAAGAATTACCCACCTCCCCTTCCAAATTAAAAAAAAAGAGAGAGAGAGAGAGAGAAAGAGACAGAGTGAGAGAGAATTTGACATTATTGTATAATTTAAAATTGCACAGCCTAGAGCCCACAAAACCGAGCATGTAATTACACACTTACTAGAGGTAACAGCAGTGCTGATAATTATTCTTTACACAGGAGAGACCCTGCTGATATCCCACAGTCAGAAAGTGGGAACTACAATATCTTTAATACCATCCTCAGAGACCCTCATAAGCAGAAGAGAAGTATGAGAAGGCTCACAGGGTCCAGAGCAATATCTTCATCGCGCCAGAATGTCAGGGGCTTTAGCACAACAGAAATCAATAGTTTCTAGTACATTTTTGGTACTTTTTTTTTTTTTTTTATGACCCAACCTGAGAAAGTACAGGGAAGGCAGAAGTACTGAACAGTGGGAAACAAAACCTTCGTAAGGGAAGGCCTGTCTGTTTAGATAGGTCACGCCACGTCAGTTTCTGAGACACATATTCTTTATCAGACCAACAGAACAGTGCAGCTGCAGCAGGGCCCTCCTCCTGGAATGTATTTGGTCATCTTTTCATTTAAATCATAAACTATTCGCCTCTCCCCGTTGCCCCCCGATTAAGGCAGCATCTTTGCTTATTATTGCTATAAACTTACAGAGTCTTACATCTCAAAAGAGAGGAGATAAATATTTGGGTACTTGTTTCTGGGCACTCGACCCTTTTCTTCCCCTTTCTCCCTCTATACAGGAAAGGAGTTGGTTGCATTTTAAAAACAAGGAAAGACCAAGCATTAGTGGAAACATTAAGAGGATTTAAAGCAATAGCCCGTGAACTCAGCACAGTGGGGTGAAAGGTTTTCGGGTGGAGAAATCAAAGTGCAAGTCTAACACTGTACGTGCTTTCAAAAGGAGACTACTTTGACTTTAGCATCCCTGTACTAACCACAGAAGCTGTGACACGTGGCTACCTATTTCTACTCTACGACCACCACCAAGTCTCTAAGCATGTCGTTTGCTCTTTAAAACATGCTGCTTTGATTGCTTGTCCGTTGTGCTGACATTCTGACTTGACAGTGTGCATGATTTCAGATGGGCTAATAAACCATTTTAATTGAGTCCATTGCTCAGTAGGAATGACAGCCAATTTTTGCTGGAAGCTTAGGGGAAGAGCCTTCTTGATTACTCACTGCGTGCCAGACATTGGGTTAGATGCACTTATGTACATTAATCATTTAAGACACACTCTGTGGGCTATGTAGTAGCCTCCCATTTTAAAGGTGAAAAGACTGAGACTCAAGCAAGTGAACTTGGCCAAGGTCACACAACTAATAAAGAATGAAGAGCTAAGACTCAAATCTATTCAGGGGTGTGGTATGCCATTTCATTCTGTAGTTCAGGTGATAATGGCCAGTGAGTCTGAAAGGGTGTGCAGCTCAGAGCAGGGAGCCCCTTGGAGATGACTTTATAAAATGTCTTTTAGTGAGGACAACGCAACAACAAACAAAGAAACACAGTGGCAGAGGACCCTTTGGTAACTACCCAGGGGTACAGTTACAGATTCTGGGGGAGGCCAACTCCAGGATGGTCTGCACCTGGTGCCCAAAGAAAGCAGCAGGTAAGTGTTGGGTGACCTGAAGATGGGGAGTTAGAGAACAGGCTAGATGTTGGCAGTGGCTGAGCAGAAAGAAGGATATTGGTGGAAGTCCAAGAATCTGCAGCGATGAACTTAGCTCCATCCACTGGATGGAGTCTTGGATATGCAAGACCATTCGGCCCGTTTCAGGTGAACAGTTGGCAAGCCAGCCAGCTGTGCTTCCTGGCTTTTCTATAAGATCGGAATGAGGGTAGGGTGTGGTTAAAGGGCCCCGAGGTAGGTTCCTGACACTGCTGATTAAAGGGGCTGTACTGGCGGGTGCAGGGAAGAGGTGTGTGAAGGCCTTGCCGGTGGCGACCACAGACCACTGGCTTTGTGCTTCCCACAGTGACCGGCTCTGGATCCTCTGAGATGCCTGCTGGTAGACAAAGGGCATGGGATACTGATTAGGCCTTGTGCCATAACCTCAGGACCGCCTCTGAACACGCCTGTGAGGAAATCAGAATTTGTCTTCTGGTTGGAATCTCTGCTTTCAGCTACTTCAGGAACCCCAGCTCGATCCTGGCGAACCAAGAACCTGGATGAAAACTACAGCTGTGATCGGTCTCACAGCTGTAGTTTTCCTGGGATAAAGGGACAGTGGATGCTACTAAAGGCTTCTAGTCTCAAACCAATGGCATGATGAGGGGGACGTGATAGTGTGATCGATGTTTCGGGACAGGGACAGGGGCCTTGTCCAGCGTCCTCTCCACTCAAGTGATTGGTGTGCATTGCGCAGCTGGCCCTTGGTAAATCCATCCCTATCTGTACTTTGAGGGCACGGTTTTCTGGGGAAGAAATGCAAGAGGGTTGCATGGTTGGTAAGGGAGGGAGCGTATGTTAGGGTCTGGTACCTGCCAAAGATCTGGGGCCCAGAAGCTCAGCAGAGCAGGAAGGTTGACCCTTCCAAGCAGAGCAGTCCTGGACGCGGCTGCTCTAGAAGCCCTGGCCATTCGGGTCTTAACTCTTTTATATGTTCTGCCCAAATAGGCAGTGGCCTTGGGAGCCAGGACAGCGGCAGGAGTTAAAGAAAGAAGCGGGGGAAAGTTGCGTTCCTCTTGGGGACCCGTGCTAGGAATGTCTTCAGGTCTCCGTGGGAGAGCGCTATTTGGAGACAAGGCCTTTTGAGGATCCCCAACTGAGGCTACTGGCTCATAGACCAAATCCTCTCTCTTGCACCATATTCGTGGATATCTATGAGAATTCTCAGAGCAGAAGCACAGGCTTAGGGGTCAGCCAGCTCTGGCTCTGAGTTCCAGCTGGGTGAGTTATCAGCTGTGGGACTCTGGGTGACTTATCCTTTCTGAGCCTCAGTTTCTTTATTTGTAAAATGAGAACAAAACTCTTTCCTTTGGAGTTGCTATGGGGAATAAACAATAAGTGCCGTCGCCCCCGGCACAGTCACTTGTACACAGTAGAGACTCAATAATGCTTAGTTCCTTTCCCCTCTTCTTCCTCCACCCAAATTCTGAAGCTGCAATAATTCGGGGAAAAGAATAGTGAAATCACACATCCTATGAAACCCCACTTGGGGATGAGTCTCAACTTCCCAGAGCATCCAGGACGACTGCTCGCCTCACGGGCAGGATCTTTCAGTCCCACAGGGGTTCCTGTTGCCATGCTTGTTTCATTTGCAAACCCGCTGGCAAATGAAAACCATCACGAATGTGAGAAAACAGCGTGGAACAGTAACATGCATTCAAAGAAATAAAACTGCTAATATCTCTTTGCCTACCTCCAAAATAGAGAAGGCATATGGAGAGGAGTTATCTTAGAATCCCTCATTGTTTTTGTTGTTGTTATTGGGTGTTGGTGCCCAAGTCTTTAGATTGTCTGAAGCTGCGAGCCACTCCTTCATCATAAAGTGGAGGAAGTGAAGGTTATTCATAAGCAGAACTGCCCTGGGTGAAGGGCTCCTTTCTCCATTCATCGTTCAAAAAGGTGGCGCTTCTCCCGGCCCCCTTGCAGCCTCCTTTTGCTTCCCTGTGGCAGTGGGCAGGTTAGAGAACATTGTAAAACACTTGACTTTGCTGCGTCTCAGGTCTTTTCATCCTCTGTCCATCTCCTGCCCCCACCTACCCCCAAACCCTCTCTCCTTTGTGCAAATCTGTCTTCACCACAGGAGCACATGCTGTGTCTTCTAGCTACAACACTACTTGCTAATTCAACGATTCATCTTTAATGAGGCCCCCTGCCAACGTTTAAATAGCATTCAGAACAAAGAGAAGGCAATATTTCCAAAACAGCTGCTTCTATAGCGTCCTTGTAGCTCATCTCTTCAGAAAATCAAGAAAGGTACGTTGACAGAGGTAGATGATGGAAAAATACAGTTATTAAAGATAGAGCTATCTATGTATCTACAGATGGATATAGATATAGATAGAATACTTGCCTCTGTGATGCTGGAAATTTTAAATATAAGCACTCTCAAAAAGTTTTGTTGGCCTCAGATTGTACTGCTGTAGGCAGGTTTTTCTTATATGGCTTTATTGTTTGTTTTTTCCAGAATTATTTGGAAAATATATGCAATAGTGGAAAGAGCATGGAATTTGGAGTTAAATATAGGCCCATCTTTTTCCTTTGTCACTTCCTAGCTGTGTGAGTGGGCAGATCCCTTAAGCTCTCTGCCCATGTATTGTTTTACTGATAAAATGGAGATAATATTATCTTCCTTTCAGGATATATATCAAAATGGGTAGTTCAATGTTTGGCAAATAGAAGCCACGAGATAAATACTCGTGTCATTTTCTTGTTTAAATTTAGGCCCTTCTAGGACCCTAAGCAGCGGTCAGAGTCTGAAGGCTCTGTCTGTGTTTACGGAAGCTGCTTCAGTGGCCCCTCACCAATAAGTCTTCACATTAGCCACTCCTCAGATGTACCTCTTCCATCCCACAGCAGAGTCATCCTTTGAGTAAGGAAGTGGAGGGTGGAACATCATCTAAAGAAAGTGCCTGGTAAGGCGTTCACATGTGCCTTTCACTTTTTTTAAAACAAAGATTGAAAATAACTGAGAGTACAAAACAAATAACAAAATGGACTCGAGGAAACCAGAAGGAAGGAATGAATAAATTCTAATAAATGAACTCTAAAACAGGAAAATAGTAGAATTTATTTAAAACAATCCGAGAAATTGTTCTCTGAATGGGGGAAAAGGGCAAAGTTTGGAAAAAAAAAAAAAGCCTGAGTCAAGAAAATAGAACTACTCGACCTTAGGCCTGAGATAGGAGATATAAACACAAATAAACTTTTTAATTATTAGCAAAGGGTGGAGCAGATGTTCACGGAGAAGTGTGGAAAGATCCCAAGAAGGCAAAGAAAGGGATTGGGAGGGAGGAAGAAGCCAGGCCCAGTGTCTCCCATGCTGGCTGCCCTGCTGTTAAAATCTTCCAATTTTCCATCTGATGCTTTATCTTCCCGTTTTGCTTTCGCTGTTTTGAAGCTGATTTCTAATACTTGCAATTAAGAGAGCATTACTAACATAACTATGAAAACAGCAAGTTACAAAGTAGTTTGTGTAGCATGATCCTGTTTTTGTTAAGTAAAATATGTGTAAATATCTCTAAAATAGAGCCTGGAAGTACACACCCTAAAAATGGTAACAATGGGTAAATTTGGGTAATGGGATGGTGGGTGTATTTTCTTGTCTGCTTTTTGCTTGTATAATTAATGACATGTGGGCTGCTCTGTTCAGCCTTCAGGAGCAGATTAGTATGGTCCAGCCAATGAGATTAGCTGGATATCAATGATCGCCTTGGGAGTTCAGAGCCTGGCCCTCGAGGGAGGGGACACAGGGCAATGATGTTTCGACAGCAGGAGGACGGTGTGGCTGCAGAAAGGACCAGCGTGAGGTTGGACAGAGACCAGTGGGTGATGTAAACAGACAAGAGGTTAAGGGGCAAGAGGGAGGAGCTGAGCAGGTGAATCCAGTGTTCACTGAGAAATCTCGAGAGAACAGAGTCTGATTGCCAAGAAAAAGGCAATGCCACCACAGCTGTTGTAATCAAGAATCATTTAGTTGCAAGGAACAGAAATTCCTTTATGCTTAAACTTTAGAAAGAAGGTTTCCTAAAAGGATATAGGGACCTCTCATTGACCTCCAGTGCACGAATACAGCCTGCTATCCTCTCCATGTCTGTCCGTCTGCCTGTCTCTCTCTGTTTGTTGACCTCTCCTCACTTCCCTCTGCTCTTCTGTCTATCATAGCCCAGATGTCTCTGCAAGCTTTAAAACCACCTCTAACAGAAACTAGAGCGAGCCGGCCTCTCCCATTCTGAGCTTCCAGAGCGCATTCCACTGTGTTGCTGTTTTCTGTTTTTGTTTTTTCCTACCCTATGAGTTCATTGACGGTAGGAACAAACTTTTTTCCTTTCTCTTTTGTCCATCACCAGGAAGCTGCTCGATGGATAAACCTTTGTTTTGAGTAACAAATACGACGGTGTGAGTGTAAGTCTTTTATAAACTGAAGTGCCACGTAATTGTAAGATATTTTGTTATGTTCGTTTAAGGCAGCCTTTATTATATTCTTATTTTAGGCCCGTTCCTAGTAGAATGTTCAGGCAGGCCAGTAGCAGAACTAAAATTAATTTTACCCACTGATCTCCTGAGAAATGTGAAAGTGCCTATCACCATTCCTGGCACATAGTAGCCTCTTAAATTTTGTTAAATCCCTGAAGAGGGTCTGCTCTCCCAAGAGAGGCAGGGGGAGGATGCACCAAAGAGAAGCAATGTTCACAGTGTTTTTCCATGGCCCCAGGGTCTTCAGTGAAGAGCCTCTCCCAGTAGCTTGACATAGGCTGGACCATAGCCCATTAAGGAGCCTTAATGACCACATCAGCCTCCATCACATGGCTTCATTGTACTTATTGGACCTTTCTCATCTTCTTCCATGATCACAACCCTTTATGCCCCCAAACTACAGCTCTAAGTACCCCTCTTTGATGCCTGACCTTCCACTTGGCAGGGCTCATACTCAGAATTTTCTACACTGGCTTATAACATGATCGCACTTCTCCCATGCTGTTCTTAGATGATTCTCCCTTGTTTTTATCTGGAGTTGCTTTATTTTGGATTGTTTTAATTATGTAATACAACCTCAATCCTTTTAGAAGCCAGGTTAGGTAAAAATAAATCCCCGTTTAAATAGCTATCCCACTACAGCCTTTCTCAGTGGCTTTTAGGAACATTTCCTGTTGAGCAGGACTCGTCCCGGCTATCAGCTCGCGCCTTTAAGGCCCTATTCCCCATCATTTTCTTCAGTGAGACATTAATTCAACAAATATCGATATTTGGTCAATAGTAACATATGCCAGGTCTCTGGTGTTGCTTGTTTGTTTGGAGATTATTAAACCAGTGCTTTCAGGGAGCTCACAATGTAGATGAAAGACAGAGTAAAATGTTTCAATTCAGCTGTGGCAGGTGTGGGAGCTCACGTCCAGCCCCTTTTCCTTTGCCTTTCTCTGATACAGAGTTTGGAACACTGCAGATGAATCTTCCACATTCCCTTGCAGCCAGGAGTGACCGTGTTCTGGCTACAGTTGTGGCCGATGAAACAGAAGTAGAAGTGAGGCGTCCTCACCGTCCTTCCCCTGCCTGGA
This sequence comes from Leucopleurus acutus, assembly GCF_964270905.1. Taxonomy (NCBI): domain Eukaryota; kingdom Metazoa; phylum Chordata; class Mammalia; order Artiodactyla; family Delphinidae; genus Leucopleurus; species Leucopleurus acutus. The sequence goes on from NC_139150.1 coordinate 103,322,227, forward strand.
ACGAGCGTGGGGCCCGAGGCGTCTCTGAGGCTGGCGGAAAGGGAGAGGGGAGAGCTTGGTTCCTTGATGGCAGACAGTAGCCCTGGACTGCCTGTGCCGATGTGTTGTGTCGTGAAAGAGATCAACTCCTTACCATTTAAGCCGTTGTTTGTTGGTTTATGGGAGCTTGCAGGCAAGAGCGCTCCCAGCGCACACATCTACCTTCTCACGAGAGCTTGGTTCCAGATAGCTCCCTCCCTGGAGGGAGTCTGGACTGTCCACTTTAACAGAGATCGTGCCAGATGGGCTAATCCTAAATGAAGTGAGATATCTGGAACCTAGACTCCTTACTGTGCGAGACCGTTCAGAGTCCCTCAAACACACCACCCACGTGTATTTGGAGGCATTACCACCTCCGCTTGGAGCTTACTTCTTCTCTACTTTGTCTGGGAAAACAATCCTCTCTCTACCCTCCACATTCCAATGTAAACATTAAATTCAATTAGTTCTAAAGCTTTTTCCATCCCAACACATAGGCTGGAACCCGCAGGAACAAGTCATTACTCCTTAATTCTGTTTTCCTGCACTTGATCCACATTTCTGCACAAGTGTAGCGTCTTGCGTCGTCTTATTAGTTAGCTATGTGATCCAGGTAGTGTAAGTAGAGCCACGGGACCGCCACCAGGGAGACAGTTCACTAAGACGTGTGCCTCAGGCCTAGTAAAGGGCTTCTTCCAGAAGCAGGAGAGGAGGCCCGGAAGAGGAAGCACAGGACAAGAGCAGATGAGACGGCAGTGTTGCAGAGGAGTGGGAGAAAGCAGGGACCCATGACTCGGGGGTTAAATGGCGTGGTGTAGTCTGCCTATTAAACGATACCATGTATGACTTTTTGCTGTTAATTAAGGTTCTTCCCATAACTATGGTTTAATCGTCCCTGCATGGAGGGAGTTTGGACTGCCCACTTTAATGCAGATCATGCCAGATGGACTAGATGGATTAATCCCCAATGAAGTGAAATATCTGGGCACCCAGCAATAAGAAGAAGAAGATGCAAGATGCTACACTTGTGCAGAAATGTGGATCAAGTGCAGGAAAACAGGATTAAAGAGTAATGACTTGTTCCTGGGGGTGAGGGTGTTGGGTTGGAAAAAGCTTTAGAACTAATTGAATTTAATGTTTACATTGGAATGTGGAGGGTAGAGAGAGGATTGTTTTCCCAGACAAAGTAGAGAGGAAGTAAGCTCCAAGTGGAGGAGGTAATGCATCCAAATACATGTGGGTGGTGTGTTTGAGGGACCCTGAATGGTCTAGGACAGTAGAGACGTGGGGAAATGGTGAGAGGGCACCTGAGCGCGAGGCTGAAAAGGGGTGTTTGGACCAGAGTTTGGAGAAATGGAGAAGTTTTGAATATTTTTAGAGGTGAATGGTAGCTAATCAAGGACAGAGAAAGAAAACTAGACAGTATATTAAGCAGGGAAGAGGATCTATATTTAGTAAATACCAGCAGCTTGGCAGTACTACCCTCTTTAAGTTAGTAAATTTTTTTCTTACAATCAACCTAGGCAGTAGGTATTATAGTCCCCATTTTATAGCTAAATGAAGAAAGACCAGTCAGGTAGCTAAGGCAATAACCTACACAGAGATAACTGGGAGTCTGAACCAGGGCAGGAACAAAGAGAATGGAGAAGAAGAGACAGATGTGAGAGATGTTTCAGGAACAGAGCCAATTACAGAGGGTCAATAGGTCTGCAAGTAGAGTAGAAAAGAAAGTTAGGAGAACACGAGAGATGTTTCAGTGATAGAATCAGTAGGACAGAGATGTTTTATAGATAGATCTAGTAGGACCTGGAGAGAACCAACAGGGCATGGAATCAGTCCGATCAGATAGAGTGGTTCCTGTTGTCAAATGTTGTCTAGGTCAAGGAGAAGCCAAACTGATAGAAATTGAGTGAAGGGGTCACGGGACCTGGAAGAGACAGTTTTCTCTAATAGTTGAGGCAGAAGCTAAATAACAGTGTTATGACGAGCGAATGGAAGATAAGAACGGGGACCGGGAAGACATGCAGCCTTGTTTCCAGGAAACCTGGTGGTCAACAAAGAAGAGGCTGTGTGGAAAATTAAGTGGGAGGTGGGCGTTAAAGTTGAAGAAACATCCTTTGAAGGATGAGACACTTGAGCTTGTTCAGAAGGGAAAGGGAGGGAGAGGGAGAGACCCTTGGGATAAGAGGGAAGGGAGAATAATAGTCCCTCCCATTTGTAGAGAATTTTATAACTTTTTACAGTGCTTTGCATTCAGTATCTCATATGGGGCAGATAGAAACGACATCACCATCTATTTGAGGCTCAGAGAGACCAAGGGACTTTATCAAGAGAAAAGAATAAGGATATGAGATCAGGACACGTGAAACTGGTTCAGCTTTTGACTTTTTGTTTCTGTTTTTATCCCTTGCTTTCCATATGAGGGGAAAGACGACTTTAAAAGTACTATTGAGTAACAAGGACATGTTTTGTGGAGAAACACATTCATTGCCTAATTTAACCACCAGAATAATCATGTGAGGCTCATCAAACCAGCATTCTCCTCATTACATTGTTGAGCAAACTGAGGGTTGAGGAGGCCAGGTGGCTTCCGTAAGGCCACATAGCTAAGAAATGGTACAGAAGAGCCTCAAACCCTTGACCTCTGACTCCTAGTCCAGTGTTCTTTGCCCTGAGCCTTCTCGTTGACAATGCAACTTCCTCCTGCACTTGTGGATAAGAAAGCCTATGTGGGAGATCGACAGTGCTTCTCCCCCATATTTCTGATTCTCCTCTCCTTCTTGGGACATTGGACGAGTGTACATCTGCATCCCCTTGGATTAGCCATGACCACGTGACTTGTTTTGGACAGTGTGGTGTAAACGAGTGTGTGGTTCTCCACACTAGCTACCTTGGCAACCCTGGAAGAGAGAGGACTGTAAGACGGAAGCTGCCTGAATGTTGAGTCAACGCTTGGAGAATTGTCTAGAGGATCGCCCGAACCCAGAGCTGACTTAGAGTGACTGAGAAATCAACTTAAGGGCCTGATATTTGGGGATTGTTACAGCAGCATAATCTAGTCTATACAATTGCAGACCAACAAAATCTTCCCAATGGAAAAAGAATACCCTGGTGTCTCATAGGTAGTCCAGTCCCAAAGAGGCAAGAGGCAAGCATCTTCCCAGAATAACTAGGAAATAAACATCACTAAGTCCCTCTAGTAGTTAAAATGCCGTCAGAACTTCTTTTAAAAAAGGCTGTATTGGATGGCGAGTTTTTATTATGAGGTTCAGTTGTAGGCTTGAGGATAAATTGTTTTTACAGATGTTCAGGGTGTGTTATAAGGAAATGGCCTTTTACAGTGGTTCAGATTGATGGCATCTCTAGGGATCTCCTCTGACTACACGCACAGAGGAAGTAGGGAGGGGTCTGGATAGGCACAAAAGGACACGATGGAGTTTGAGGAAAACCATGAAAGGGAGGCAGCTGAGTCCACGGAATAGAAGAAGATTTGGAGTCACATAGACTTGGGCTTGAGTCTTGGCCCTGCCGCTCATGAGCCATTTAAATTACTTACCCTGCCTGTCAGAATGGTGCTGTATAAAATGACACTAATGATACTTGCCTCACAGAGCTATAATGAAACTTGATAGATTCAATGAGTCACAATTGTTATCATTACTTTTGTTATTATTGTTACTACCTTACAGTGGGGACCCACTGGTTCAGTTGTTTACTTTTTCTTCAGAGGCTTCACAGGCTCTGGGCAAAGGGTGTATGGAGCTGGGAGAGAGGATTCGAAACCTCTACATCCCGTCTACTTTTATTTCTGCCTTTGTGACAGTGCTCTGGGGTGGCGCGATCTTGGGAAGTGCATTTTGGGGCTGGAGATGCCTTTTTTTTAGAAGTTGCTTTTGAGTCTTAAAAGCTATGAGGAGCTGGGTGAGGCTGAGGGGAAAGGAGCCGAGGGCTGGCTGCTTAGAACTGGCTCCACGATAATGGTTCTAAATGGGATGACAAAGAGCCCTTTCAACAGACTGGCCTCCTGCATTGGTCCAGCCTAGTTGGCAGGAGAACCCATCCAGGGTAGGATCCTGGTCAGTATTAAATAGGACTCAATGACTGAGGGTCCTGTCTGACCCGGCTCTCGGGAACCTCAGCCAGGTGCTGGGCGGGGCATTGGATACAATCAAAGAGACACGAAGGAAACCCCCAGTGCACTGACTGGCCAGAATGGAGAATTGGTCTGGTGGGTCCCTATCTTGTATTCCATCATGTCAATCATTTTTTTTTTCCTCCTGCTTGGAAAATTATCCAGTCTTGAGAGAGAACATTGGAATCCTTCCTTTAACTCAGATTTCCCAAACTTTATTTACTGACATACAGTTTTCATGGTTGTGTGTGTGTGTGTGTCATGCAATAGCTATCCTATTATTCACTTGATCATTCCTTAACATTGACTCACATTTTCTTTTAAACACCTACTTTCATTTGATGCTGAGCAGTCATATCCATGAAATCCCAGCTTTTGCATGTTTTCTAACGCACATGACAATAAATGCGTGACACATTTTTTCAAGAATATTCACTCAGGCCGTGCCGCCAATCATCTGGCAGACCTCTAGGAGTGCGCAGGCCACGTTTTGGGGTCCGCTCTCTGGAAGACGAGGGGAGCAAGGAGGGGGGGAGGTCTCCCCGCGGGAGTGGCTGGAAGCGGGGCCCGCACGGGGCGCCGATGTCCCAGAGGTTCGCCCCGCTGGGGCGGCCACCATCTTGGTTCCGGCACCGCCGCCATCTGCTCCGAGCGAGCATCCTTTTGTGAAAAGCTGTGGGAGGATCAGCATGGCTGATTGGCTGGAGCCGTGCCCAGAGTGCCCAGATGTACACGCGCCCGTGAAGAGGGGGCACAGCTGGGGTTCGCTGCCTCCCCGGAGGCTGGGCTTTGCTGGGGAGGCTGGGCTATGCCTCCCCCTCGGCTGCGGGGCCTTGTGCCGGGCGGGCGGCGCGGGGCAGGCTCACCGCCCGCTGCGGCTCCCGCGCCGCTGTCTGCCTACCCTGTGCTGCCCCTGGGGACCCACGAGTGCTTCTATGGCAACAAAACCGTGGATTGTGCTTCCAGAAAACGTCTCAGGCTCATTTGCGTGGAGTTGGGCTGGGGGTGTGGAGCGCGTGGTGGTCACAGAGGAGGGGCGAGAAGAGGGAAAGGGAGGCTTTGCTTGGAATCCCCCATTTTCCTTGAATCCCAGGGACTTCATTATTTCAGGCTCGTGAGGGGCGTCTTGGACACTGGGTCTCATTGAGGGGCAGTGTTAGGAAGGGGTTCCCGTTAACTCTGACGAGGGTTCGCACAAATAGCTGAATTCCATTTGGTCTGGACGGTTCTCCTTCTCGGAGGTCTCCCTCAAAGCAGGGAGGTGCACCAGGGACGCAAAGAAAGGCAGTGGAAGGGTGTGTGCGCTGTATTGTTTCCCCCAGGCCTCCGTGTAGGACCCTGGGCTGTATGTCAGGACTGGACTGAATCTCCCTCACAGTCCTTTATCCTCTATCAGGCAGGGCAACGTAGCCTCAAAGATAAATGCATTTTGTGAACTCCTCTATGTTTCTTTCAACATCCAAATATGAATCTTGGATTTTCTGTCTGCAGTGGAACAACGGGTTGGACTCCCAGCCAAAAGGAGCCAAAGAACCAGAGTAGGTGCCTCAGTGGGGAGAGTGGAGTTGGCATATGTTGCCCTTCCAACGCCTAGCTGGCAACATGGTGACAGAGAGACACAGAGGGAGAGAGAGAAACATCCAATTGGGAGAGAAAATAGGAGGTTAGAGCTGCTCAAAGCAGCTCAGGGATTCTTAATACCCTGGCTTAGTGGAAGGAAGTGAGAAAAGATGTCAGGACCCTGGACCCGGATACCTCACATAAGTGTTGCACTGGGATTAAGATACAACATTTATGTGCCCTGTGAACTTTTGTTCCATTAGGTGTTCCACCCAGTAGAATGGTGGTCCAAAAGGATGTTCTGGGATTTAAGCAATCTAGGCCATGACTTCTCCTCCCTGGGGATGGACTGTCTTGCCTCCTCCAAAGAGAAGAGAGAGGTCTTACCCAGCCTACCCCTCTTCCCCTTAAGAAGGGAGATGCAAAACTTCTACCAGGTTTGGCTTCCTTCTAGTATGTCTTTCTTCTTTCCTCTTCGGACAGTGACTTTGGGTTTGCCCGGTATATAAATGTTAGTCATGGTGCATCTGGGGATCCACGGGTACTAAAAAAACTAACTTCAGTTGACTAGTATGTGATGCCTGGAACCTTGCCCATGGCTCTCTGCTGTTCATTTAGAACAGTACCAGCACACATCTGTGCTCTAAAGAAGTTATAGTTGGGTAGGTGTCTCAGACTACAGTTCTGTGTCACCTCTTAAGAAACTAGAATGTGTCACCATGTGGCAGGAGGCTGAGCTCTTAGCAGTGTGTGAGGCCTTGGGGTGCTTGGCCCAAAGCAAGCTAAGCAAATAATTGTTGAATGACCAAATAGCTATTTTTCCTTATTATATTCTACGATTAGAATTCCTCTAGGAGTAAAAAGCATTTGGACACCAACTTTACAATACCAACTTTTAAAATTGGGGATTATCACAATATCTTCAAAGAAAAATAAATAACGAGTGGTCATCATACCATTCTCTATGCATTGAATTTCCTGTCTTTTCAGAGCTCTGGTTCTTTCTTCTCTCCTTTTGCCTCCTCCACCCTCCCCCTCCCCTCCAATGGTGCATGGCGTGCATTTACTTCCAAAATGAAGCACATTTCAATTCTGTTTCAAGAATTTCAGCATATCCCTGCGCGTCTCTGGAGATCCGTAGGATGGCTCCTAGCCCCAGACTGCAGCTATCACAGTATAACATCAACCATCCTTCAAGCCCGGCTCCGTGGAGCTGCCTGCTTCTATCACGTCTGTGCTCCCGTTGGCATTGCCCACTTGGCACTCACCCAATCCGGTCTGTCACTTGCTGCTGAGGATGGGGAGGGGACCCAGGCAGGCTTCCAGTTCTTTCATGAGCTGGGTGCTGCAGGTAGCCAGCAAACTGTTCAGCCCTGTTCTGAAGGCATCAGAGGTCCCCAGCATGGGGACTGGGGTGCTGAGCCATGGGAAGTGTATAAGCAGAGAGTGACGTGGAAAGTAAATTAGTTCCTGCCATCGAGTCCTGCTGATAGAAGCTCTTGATTTTTTTCACCCCTCGAGTACCACTTACATCCCTGAGCTTGCTTCCTGACAAACAATGGAGACGATTGTTCATTTGTTTGCTAGGAATGGCTTGGGCTTTTCCCCCCTCTCAGTTCCAAAGGCTTGACGTGCTCAGCTGTCTTCTCTCCAGAAGCCTGCCCCCCTTGGCTTTAGTGTCTTCTGTGTTTAATTGCAAATTATTGATTTGAAGGGAATTAATTTTTAGCTCTTGCCAGATTCAGTTGCTCCTGGGTTGGACTCCCCAGCAGGACACCCTAGGGATCCCAGCTGGGGAGGGGGGAGGACGAAGGCTCACGAGGAGCTGTGCTGGGCGGGAGACCACACGCCTCTACTTACAGACTGATCGGATGCCAGGGCTGACGTTGTCTAGCCCAGCATTTTCCTCTATTTTACCAGAGAGGAAACCGAGGCCCAGTGCTTGGCAAAGCTTTTATAGCCAGAGAGAGTGGAGCTCCTGATTCCTAGGTTGGCACTTCCACAGCAGTCCGTGACATGTATGGATTCATTTACTCCTCACAAAAAAACACAAGTGGTGGGGATCTTGTCCTAATGCAGATTCTGATTCAGTAGATCTGGGGTGACACCCAAGATTTTGCATTTCTAACAAGCATCTTCCAGGAGATGCTGATGTTACCTGTCCCAGAAGCAAGGATGTAAACCACATCATCGAGTCCTAACCTTGTCAGTGGAATCACCTGGGAGTTTAAAAAATTACTAATGTTTGTATCCCACCCCCAGGAATTCTGATTTACTTGTGGACTGCCCCAGACAGTGGGACTTTAAGAACCTTCCCAAGTGCTTCTCCTGTTTAGCACATCAGTTTCATGAGGGAATAATGAACCCCCTGAGCCTTCCTAAATTGTGTACAAATATTCATTCATTTGCATAGAGGTGTCCTCGTACATAAACGTGTGCCTGATTTTCACAACATCAGTGAACTTAGAACCAAAGGAATAAAATAATAGTTACAAGAATAGAGTAAGTTTTCCCTGAACATCTATTCTGCACCTGGCACTTTACATGCATTACCCCAATTAGTGTATCACCAAAACCCTACAAGAAGGTGATGCTTAACCCCTAGGAAAGGTCAGCTGACTCCAGTCCCCATTCTTCTGTCAGGTTTGGCATAAACATGCCCACTGTATTCATGAGGCATCTGAGACTTAAAGGTCATCATTCCCATGTGTCATGTGGGGTGACTGCCCACCCAGGTGGGTGAGGAGGTGCTGGGTTCATTTTGTGATTGTCAAGATGGGGCTTCTTTGTGGGAAGCGGTGGCAGCAGGAGCCAAAACATCGACGACCAGAGGAAGCAGCTGCGGAAACACAGAGCTGGAAAGCATTAGGCAAGTCGTGGCCCGATTTCGTTGAGCTGGTTCATGGGTGTGAACTTCACAGTTGTGCAAAGTAGAACCTTTTTCTCCGTAGTCATTTGGACATCGTGTGTGCGCACGTGTGCGGGCGCCTGTGTGCCTTGGTCCTGTGCTGTGTCCCCCGCAACTCCTCCCACCCCTGCAGGTTCCTGCAGGTGTCTCTGCATCATCCTTCTCTCATCTGTGAGGTTCTATAAGTGCCCCCACCGCTCGGAAGCAAATACTGCTAGAGGAAGCATTTCCTGCGTCCTGGGCTCCATTACGAGCGCTTCACATATATGAACTTACTTAGTTCTCATAAAATCTTAAAAGGCAGACATTATTATCACCCCTCATTTTACGGAAACAGAGAGAGGTTAAGTTACTTGCCCAAAGTCACGTGGTAGGAGCGGTGATTCAGTGTCACTCCGGCTCCAGAACCCACACTTTTACTGATCTCACTAATTTGAGATCCTGAGTGTCAAGGAGGAATACTGCACTCATGAAGGGATTTGATTAGATGATTTCTTAATACTTTTCAACTCTGACTTTGTCTCCTCCTATCGTGTGGACCAGTAGCATCGTGAATAAATCCTCCACTCTCCGTGGTCTGTACTTCCTCATTTCTTGCACCATTGGGGCCGTGGATCTGTTCATACCTGTGACACGTGCCTGTTTTTCCCTTACTGCATCCTCTGTGAGGACAGAATACTGTATTCTCCTGCGTAGATGTCCAGTGCCTCACATATCGTAGCTGCTCAGCCAGTCTTAAGAAACTTGAATGTCACTGAAGTGAATAGTAGCCCAAAGACTAAGTTTTCTTGATGAAAGGAAAGGGAGGAGGAAAAATGGAAGGGAGGCGACAGGCTGCATGGAAGACAATTCCAGGATCAAGTTCATCGTTTTCCTTAAGTTTGATTCATATTAACCTTCTGATCTGTAGTGCTTTGGAAGCAGATCTCCAACAGAGCATATCTTAAATTTCTCCATCATCACAACGGCTAAGCCTCTCTAAGCCAAGCTGCCACCTTGCATCTTTCTCCTTCTCTTTCAGTTTCCCAAAGCAGTGGAAGGGGCTATGGACTCAACGTGTCCTGAGCAACAAAACGACTCGTTTTACATGGGGCTCTGTCTCCTCAGTCCCTCTCTGCCACAATTAACACCTCAGGGAGGGAATTTAAAATCAAGTGCTTCTTTTTCAATTACCAGTTAGAAAACTGTGTAATAAAACACCACGCCAAACCTGCTTGCTCTTTTAGAAAGTCTGATTAATTCATTCACAGAGGTTGCATCTTGCCTGGCACTGTGTCACTGGCTCATTTAAAAAGGTGCTAAGGCTTGGAATCTGTGAGCTACCACTTGAACAAATCCATTTTCATGTCCTGTTTTTGGAGGCTGACAGAAGAGCAGTGGAGGCTGAGATAGCCTGGGGACAACACAAATGTCCTATGATCCAACAAGAGAGTCTGCTTTTGACTTCACAAAGAATCCACCATCCACCATTCTATCTTCCATACTAACGCATGTATGTGGAATATAGAAAAATAGCACAGATGCACCTATTTGCAAAGCAGAAGTAAAGACACAGATGTAGAGAACAAACGTACGGACACCAAGGGAGGAAAGGGGGAGTGGGATGAATTGGGAGATTGGGATTGACATATATACGCTATTGATACTATGTATAGGGTAGCTAGCTAATGAGAACCTACTGTATAGCACAGGGAACTCCACTCAGTGCTCTGTGGTGACCTAAATGGGAAGGAAATCCAAAAAAGAGGAGATGTGTGTACGTGTATGGCTGATTCACTTTGCTGTGCGGTAGAAACTAACACAGCATTGCGGAGCAACTATACTCCAATAAAAACTAATAAAAAAAAAAAAAAGAATCTGTCATCGACCTCACCTTCTACCCTGGGAAGCAGGTGGCCTGGGTCTAGGCCCGTCTTGGCCGGTGAATGGTTGTGTGACTTTCAGCAGTCACCACCCTTCCCTTTTTAAAAATTAAATCATAATTGACATGTAATATTATATTAGTTTCAGGTGTACAATGTAATGATGTGATATTTGTATATATTGTGAAATTATCACCACAGTAAGTCTGGTTGACATCCATCACCACACATAGTTAAATTTTTTCTCTTGTGGTGAGAAATTTTAAGATCTACTCTCTTAGCAGCTTTTTTAAAAAACTAATTTTTATTGGAGCATAGTTGATTTACAGTGTTCTTAGCAACTTTCAAATGCAGTTGTCCCTCGGTATCTGTGGGGGATTGGTTCCAGGACCCACTGAGGATACTGAGATCCGGGGATGCCCAAGTCCCATAGTCGGCCCTCTGTGTCCCCTGTATCCGTGGATTCCGTGGGAACCATGGATCGTACACATAGTATAGGATCTGAGGTTGGTCGAATCCACAGGTGTGGAACCCATGGATGTGGAGGGCTGACTGTACTTACTGGAAAAAATCTGCATGCGAGTGGGCCTGCGCAGTTCAAACCTTGTTGTCCAGGGGTTAACTGTATGCGACACGGTATCATTAGCCGCCGCGCTCACCCTTTGTTTTGTTGAGCCTTTAGTTTCTCGAATCTCTCCCCCAAACTCTAATATCCTAAGTTAGGCCCATCTCCAGCTATCACTTTGCTCACCAAATGTGTTGCTATCTTTAGCTGATGAACCTAAAACCAGTTGGTTTCATGGCATTTCATTTATAATGTACCTCGACAGATTTTCGGTGAAAGAATTTGTAGGGAGGACAATAAAACAAGTCAGTTGGTTCACAAAATTTGGCATCTCCTTGCTCCCCCAAATAGTTTGTGTGTATTGAGAGAATTCTAGCCCGCAAGGTGTTAATCTGGATGGGTCTCCTCTAGGGCTTTGATTTCTCTAACCCGGTCCTCATATTGCAATAAGAAACTAATGTGTATATTGTTTAATTGTTTAATTCCCTGTAATAGCTTCTCATTAAAAATCTTCCCACATTGCCAATCAAGTGCTTCTAAGTAGTTTTCTCCCTACTCAGGGGCACAAGATATTATAGTCACGTGCTGAGACTCACGGAGCCCCTGGAGTGGGGGCATGGCTGGCCCATGCCTGAGCACGTGAGTCCGCACGTGAGGAAGAGAAAGCAAAAGCCTGCGGGGGTCCATGTGAGCTGGAAAGAGCACATGTGCAAGGCAAGTCTAGAGCCTGGCAAGAGGCAGTGAAGGTGAAACAAACTGCCGTGAGCGCAGATAAGCGTGGGGGCCAGGAAGCTGGAACCAGAGTCAAGGCCAAGTGTGGATCTGGACAGTAGAAATAAGGAGAGTGCAGGGTTTATAAGGGGCTGAACAGCTGCCAGACGGGTGACTTCTGTTTCAGGATGGATACTTGTTCTTTTGTCTCCTTTTGCTCTTGGCACAGTAAGTGTGGCTTTGGACATCTACACCTTTTCCTCTCCATCCCTTGAGAAGAACAATTGATCTGAGGCTCTCAGTGTCTAAATCACATCAAAACAGGACTTGAGACAAAGCTTATGTGGTCATGCCTTATTGAGGAAGGGGGAGTAGGGTGTGCAACACCAGGGCTGGGAGGGTGAGGGAAGTAGAGAGGTGAGGCAGGAAAAGAGAACCAGTCATGCAGTCACGTGTCTGTCTTTGAACCATCTGTCCCAAATGCTGTGCCTCGGAACCTTTTGTTAGAGGGAGGTAAAGAGAGAAGTTTATCTGCCAGATAACATTCTCATTCTGTCGCTTGTTGGTGAAAGTTCATCGCCTGCACTTCAGGGCTTTTGCTATTTGGCCTCATCAAGTGACGGCTGAGGAAGAGAATCCCATGCCCAGTGGTTACAGCACTTCCTCTGAATCTGGACGTGGTGGGAGGAGGCAAAGTCTCTGTAGGGATAGCCAGGCCCCAGCTGGGCACTTGGGAATTCTGTGGCCCCTACCATGCAGGCATGATGGCGGCCACGCTAGAGCCCAGCACTCACCTGGGGAGGTCTAGACAGTGGGTGGTACCATGTGAAGAGGCAACAGTGACCGGATCTGGGCTTTTCCATTGGCAAGTGTCAAAGGACTGGGGTCAGAAGAGGCTGAGTGAATATGAAGAAGAAGTAAATTAGGTGCCATGTTCTTAGATAGTTAGGAATTTGGGGACCATGGTGGTGGGTTGGCAGAGGAGGGAAGAAATATGCCTTTGACTAGGAGAACTGACCTGATCTTACAGGTGGCCCTAAGGATATTCAGTCTCCCAAATGACAGTGTTCAAGGAGTGGTGGAATTCTGAGTACTGACTAGTTTCACTTTGTTGTCCATGGGGTCTTACAGACCCTCTGCTGGCACTAGCCCAATTCCCTGCCAGGAGGCTGGGAGTGGTTTGGTCTCAGTGAAGCTCATTTCGACGGAAGCAATATCATCTGGAAAAATCTATTGTACACTCATGAGAAAATGAGAATGAAAAAGGCAAATGTCATCTTTGTATTATTCTAAAAACAGTTTTGACGTTATGGACCTCCTGGGAGAGTCTCAGGATCCCCCCAGAGGTCCCTGGGCTATACTTTGAGAACTGCTGACTTATAAATAGGGTGAATGCATGTCCCAGTTTGCCTAGAATATTCCCAGTTCATGTTTGTTGTCCTGTTAATATAGTTAGTACAAGCATCCCTCTTTACTCTTAAAAGTTTGGATAAAAACTCTACAGACACTATCTACAAGTGACAGGTGTAGAGTATCTGTTTAGGCAGTTTTCCTATGCAGATCATAAGGAGGATATTTTTTCGAGAAGGACAGAGTCTAGATTGAATCACTGATGTGTTTTCTAGGGACAAAAACCCAGTAGCCTTGCTCTGAGTTGAGCTCCATTGGGATGGATAAAAAAATTCACATTTTTTGATGCGTACAGAGTTTCATTTGGGGGTGACAAAAAAGTTCTGGAGATGGATGAAGATGATGGTTGTACAGCAATGAGAATGTACTTAATGCCAATGGACTATGCACTTAAAAATAGTTAAAATGGTAAACTTTATGTGGTGTGTATATTCCCACAATAAAAAGTGCAATAAATTTGGGGGTGTTGCTCAAGGAGACAGTCAACCTTATCCAACTTTATCCCGAGTCCAACACAGTAAGAGAACAATGGACCACCAATTGCTGAGAAAGGCAGAGGGACCTGAGATGGATAGAGGACAAGCAGAGGCCTCTCAGTATCATTGAGAGGATTTGTCAGTGTCCAGACATGAGCTGTATCAGGCATAAGTCTTGTTGGGAGTACTGACCTCAGCTGGATGCAGTGGGTCCAGAGGCTGCCTAAGAAAGACCAGGTGGGATGATGGCCATCTCCATGGATGCTTGAGGAGAACAGAGGACAGCTGTACCAGATGAGCCCCTTACTCTGAATGTTGTGCACACTTAGCCCACCTGGAGCTCGCCCCCAGGGAAGGGGAAGAGCAGACTCTTGAATAGCCTGACAAAATCCTGACTTGACCAGGGCAATGCTATCCAATAGAAATACAAGGCAAGGCACATAAGGACTTTTACATTTTCTAATAGTTTCATTAAATAAAGTAAAAAGAAACAGGTGAAATTAATTTTAGTAATATGTTTTATGTATCCAATATATCTAATATATTATCATTTCAACATGAAATCAATATTAAAAATGATTGAGATAGTCTACATTCTTATTTGTACTGAGTCTAGGAAACCCAGAGTGTTTGTACTTCTGGCATACCTGAATTTGGACCAGCACATTTCAAGAGCTCCTTAGCCACATGTGGTTAGTGACTGATATATTAGACAGTGCAGGAGTAGTGCAGGAGTAGAGGTTAATCCAGAAATAGCCAAACCAAAAAAAAAAAAAAAAATCACTAATATGACAGGATTTACTTGGATGCGGTTACATTATGGTTTTTTTCTTTCGGCTGCACTGCACGACTTGTGAGATCTTAGTTCCCCAACCTGGCGTCAAACCTGGGCCCACGGCAGTGAAAGCACAGAGTCTTAACCACTGGAGCGCCAGAGAATTCCCTACCTACATTATGTTCTTAATCAATGAAATGGAAGTGGAAGTGATGCGTGTTTTTGCTGAGGGGAGAAGCATTTAGTTGCCAGTGATTATAGTGCAGCTCTCTACAATCACCCATGTGGTGAGTGTGAAAACATTTACCTCCATCAGATTGAGTCCCTGAGTAATTAAATGGTAGAGCCACCTAACTACTTATGTTGGACAGGTAATAGGAGAAAGCAATAAACTGTCTAAGATTCAGGAGATGTTTGTTACTGTAGCATACTTTAGCTTGTCCTGACTAATACATGTGCTTCCATACTGTTTTGACTGATTAAAATTTTAAATATAAGCTTATAATAAAAAGGCATGTCTTCTATTTTAAATATTTACAGCATTTCCAGTTGAAAGATAGGGGAAATGTGCCACTTATGAATGCTGTGGACTTATTTACCTAGGTATTTTAATGAAGAATGTATGAAGGGAGATATTACACAAACAAGTAGGATAAGTGTAATTGTTAAAGACAGCCCCAAAAAAGAATTTTATCTATCAGTGTCTGTTGAGAGATATAGGCAGGCAAACTAAACATTTAATCCTGAAGTAGCAATGCCCAAAATTATTTCTATTTCCAACAATGATCATGATCTATGAAAGAAAAAAACCTGGCATTGGTGAGTGCTTTTCTCTACACAGTTTGAAACATTTTCTACTTATTTAGAAACTGATGCTTTAAACATAAGAGGGTGTAGAGTCATGGACAATCTGAATGTTCTACCCATTCTTAAATAAATGGAAATAATAAAGCCCAATTTTTACCAACTTCCTCAGAATTTGTACTTGTCAGCATTACTCATTTATGGAACATGTATGAGCTCATGTAAATCTGTTTAAAGTGTTTTAAAACTATATATAGAATCTTAACATTGCAAAGACTTGTCATTATAAAACACAATTAGAATGTTTCATAATGAGTACTAAAAAAGTTCTCAATTCCTAAACCTTCTTTCCAAGGGTCAAACTTTTAAATTATCTATCTCATTTTCTTTGAAACTCCCTCTGCATGAGTACACTTCTTTTAGGGCAAAGAATTACCTTCAGTTCTTTCTTAGTATTCAGATAGATACAAAGAAATGAGCGCATTCCTGATGACTTTACCTTCTCTATACTGAGAACCTTTTTCAGTTGGCTTTGGGGTAAATTCCATTTTGTTGAGTATTTTTCAAATACTCACTATGTATATAGTGTGCTTGGGTGCTGTGAAGAAATGATGGATATATTTACGATGCCATAGGATGTTACGGAAAAACATGAACGAACTTTTTGGCCAACCCAATAGAAGATGCATTACCTACCTTGAAGAAACTCAAAGTCTTGAAGAAACTCAAAGTCTTGCTGAGACTCAGACACACAGACAGGGAGTGACCAAATGACTAATAAGGTAGCAAAAGAATGAAGGGACAGGAGGGATGGAAGACAGGAGAGTGTAGAAAGCAAGAACTGGCAGGGGGCCTGGGCACTTAAGTTTTAGCCCTCGTTCTCCATATGTAATAATAGTACATTTGTATGAAATAATACACTTCATAAAGTGTTTTCACATATTACCTCATTTAATCCCCCGAACAAGACTGAGAAGCTGATATTATTATGACCCTCATTCACCACATGAGGGAACACCGATGATCTCAGACTTTCCTTAATAACTGAAGGAAGTGGCCAGCATCCCCAGAACTGAGGGAACAGAAAAGGTGGTGTTAGGTTAAAATGGTGACTAGGTAACAATAATAACAGTAAGGAAATTTCATTCAGCCCAATAATCAGTCATGGGAAGGAACCTTTGACATAAAGTGTGATATAGCAAATCCTGAAAACTCAGGACCCACACTGGCATTGTTTGGAATTAGTGAACAGAAGAAAAGGCAAAAGATGTTTTCTAAAGGCTCTAGACCTGAGAGCCTTTAGAATGCTCAGGAAGCAAGTGGCTGGGGCATGCTATCCTGCTCTACCAGGAACACTTACTAATTCATAATTGGGGTTAGTTGTATGGTTTATTATTTGTGCCAGATCTTATGCTTTGATTTCTGTAGTTATCATATATGGATTATAAACTCCTGCTTATAAACCCCACCCCATATCCACCCTTACAGAAGTGACTTTGTGACTTGTAGTGAAACATATGTTGAGAGGTGGAGTATAATAGCTCATTACTGAACTCTGAGAAAATGGGCTTGCCTAGGAACTGATGATAAATGCCCAAGTCTGATTTCAGGTTCAGTTGCTGATGTGTCTGTTGA
This sequence comes from Leucopleurus acutus, assembly GCF_964270905.1. Classification (NCBI taxonomy): domain Eukaryota; kingdom Metazoa; phylum Chordata; class Mammalia; order Artiodactyla; family Delphinidae; genus Leucopleurus; species Leucopleurus acutus. Next base: position 103,339,083 of record NC_139150.1, read on the forward strand.
ACAAAAGCAGATTGTTATTAGCACATCTCAAGACGTCAGAGGTGGAATATTAGGATTTTAAGGAATAAGTGGAAGACTCCTGAGTATTGATATTTTGCATCTAGAGCTGTGTGTGTTTTCACAGTAAAGAAATACCTCCAGAGTTTATGTGAGATATTTCTGACATAGTATAAATACCCACTGCTTTAGAGGAACATGTGTTGTTTCAGTTCATGCTGTGCTAAGGGCTCTTGACTGACAACTTATGTTGCAATATACTCCTCACAGTGGAACAGGGGATGCAGAAGTACCCGTGGATGCTGATGGGCATATCTTGCCTGTTCCTTGCTAAATTACTAACCTGGTTACTCTCCACTAGTGAATGAGTCCACATTTAATTCTAGTTGTCTGACCTAATAGTTTTTGTACCAAGCGTGAGGGTCAAGTGTCAGAGGGTTATATGGCTAAATAACAGCAAGATCAAAGAAATCTCTCCATTTGGAACCATGAAGTATGTAGCCCATAGTTGCTGATGCCCTGCAATTCATGAGATGATCATTGTACCACTGTGGGAGGTTAAGGATTGCCTCTGTCAATGGCAGCTCCTTAGAGAGATGTGAAAACATTAAGGAGTTAATGCATTAAGAGGCCAGGACAGCATCTCCTCATTGACTTAGATAAGACAGTGAAGAAAGAGGTAGTTCTAATAGAGGGAATCAACAACTTTGAGCTTAAAAGAAAGCTAACTTGGTGAATGTGATCCTTCAACAAGAAAGCGTTCTTAGGTAAATGAGCTAAACTGACAGGACTCCGGGTACAGCAACTTGATGAGTTGGTCCAGCAGGTTAATATGTAGCCAAATAAAGTCTCATGGTCAAGACCAAGTAATCTATAACACTGATCACAAGGGAGAAAATGGATAGAACTACTCAGCTGCCACTATGCTCTCCTTTTCTCCATCAAGGAGAAAATGGAATGGGGAATATCCACAAAAGAAAAGTAAAGACAAAGAGAGAAGAAAACTAGCCAAGTCATCTACATTTTGGAGCTTTCATGCAGAAATGATTTTCAGTGTCTGTCAGGGGAAAAACCAACCCTGGAAGCTCTTCTCCATTTTGGAGCTTTCATGCAGAAGTGACTTTCAATGTCTGTCAAGGGAAAAACCAACCCTGGAATCTTATTCCTTGGATGGAAGGAAGGGAGGAAGGTAGGAAGGGAGGAAGGGAGGAAGGGAGGGAGGGAGGGAGGGAAGACAGAAAGAGTGCTTTGATATAGTGTATACCAGGAACTGATACCAGATAGAGTCACATAGGTTAACTCACATTTACATTTCACAAAAACCTGAAGAGTTAGCTTTTGTTTTTTCCATTCTTAAGGTGAACGATGACATATATTGTTATGCTTAAAGTAAACCAGCTATTAAGTTTCAGAGCTGGGATTTAACCTGAGTCTATGTGACTTCAAAGCCTATGTTTATTCTATCTAATTTTAATAGAGAGTTGTAAAACTGAACGTATGGCCGTGGACTAGCATGGGAAGGTTCATAAAGGAATGGAATAAAACTTCATAAAGGAAGGAAATTTTGACCTGAGTATTCAAAGGTGTTGGATATGATTAGGCTAAACAAAAAGGGAATTCATCAAAAGTGGTGCTTCAAGAGAACTGTATAGCCTTACATAATTTCATGGAAATAAAGATAGCTTCAAAATTAATGACCTGAGTATCCATCTTCAGAAGCTATATAAATGAACAAGAATAAACTCAAAGAAAGTAGAAAGTAATAATTAAAGTAAGAGTAGAAATGAATGCAATAGACATCAATAACAAAAAGTCAAAGATAGTTAACAAAGCCAAAAGCTGATCCTTTGAAACTAAAAAATTAGACAAATCTTTGGAAAAACTTTTCAAGAGAGTAAGAGAGAATACAAATAAATAACGTTATCAATTGCAAAAGAGTACATAACCACATATATAGTAAAATTCCTGTAAACAACTATGTGGCAACACTTTGAAACTTACCAAGACCGTATAAAGAACTCCTATAAATCAATAAGAAAAACACAAACAATCCAGTATAAAAATGGGCAAAAGACATGAAGGGGCATTTGAGGATAGGAAGTCCATGTCAGCAATGAACACTTGAAGGTATGTTCAACACCATTAGCAATCTAGGAAATGTGAATCAGGGCCACAGTGAGATACCATTTTACCCCTATTTAATTGTCTAAAAATAATAATACCAAGTGCTGTGAAGGATGTGAGTCCATAGGATCTCCTCTACATTTCCTGTTGGAGTGAAATGGCAAAACCACTTTGGAAAAGTTTGTCGTTATCTTCTGATGTCAAACACTCACATATCTTATGACCAATAATTCTACTCTTTGGTATATACCCAAGAGAAACTCCTGCACATTTACAGTAGGAAATATGTACGAGAATGTTCATAGGAGCACTCTTCACAATAGCAAAAGCCTGGAGTAATGCAAAAACCCATCAACAGGAGAGTAAATGAAAAACCTGTGGTATAGTCACCCAATGGATAGCACATTACATATCAGAAAAAAACAAATGACCACACCATCAACAATATTATGCTAAATTTAAAAAAGTCTTCCAAAATTACATTTAACCTATTTTCTTAAAGCTCAAATCACAAAATCATACACACACAAATATGAAAAAGAAATACATGAAGGATATGAAAAGGAAAGCAAGGGCATGAATCCACATAGGAATCCCAACGATGGTAATTTCAGGTGGGAGGAGACAGCAGAATGGTATGTGGAGGGGGACACATGATTATGCATAAGTTATTTTTGAGGTCCTGACTTTAATTTTGAATTGTGGTTTCATGTATAGTTACTACAGAATTAAAACAAACAAACAAATGTTGGGTCATGCATAGATCAACGACGAAAATGTGTTATGAAATAAGATTCTGATTGATCCATTTAATCAAAATTAGGGAAGAACAAGGAACACTTTATAGGTGCCTGGAGGAGTTCCATCCATAGAACTCTCTGAGCTGTTGGAAATGTTCTTTGTCTATATTGTCTAACACAGTAGCCACTAGCCTACACTGAATACTTGAAACGTGGCTAGTGCAGCTGAGGAACTCAGTTTTCAGTGTTAATTTGAATTAATTTATATTTAAATTTATTTTTTAAAAATTTATAATTTTTTTATATTTAAATTTAAGTGGCCACACAGTACAGTTTTCAGTGGTGGGAAAAAATAAGCTCAAATATCAATGAGCAAGATGGCATGCCTTAAGTAAATGGTTCTCAATAGAAAGTAGCCCAGAATAAGGTTGACCAAAGACTTTTAAGTTACCTGCCTTGTGGGAAATCCAGTTCATCGTCTCCAAAGGGTAGATTATGTACTTTTCTTTCCTCTTCTTGTCTTTCTACTTAGAGTAGTGTGAAAAGCCTTTTTTAATATCACAAAACTCAGCTACCTGTTACTGTATTCATTTTTCATTCATTCATTCATTCATCAATTTTAATTTCTCCCTTCTCAAGCCTCCTGTTTCGGTAAACAAACAAGACTCCTGAAGACATAAACCAGTTATCATTTGAGTAAAGTCTAAGGCTGCGTGTTTAAATGTGTTTACCTCCTCTTGTTAATGCCATCATTCAATCACAGTTTAGTAGCTTCCAAGTGAGAGGATTAGAAGTGTCATGGGAATTGCTCACTCAAACCAGGAAATGTGAGGTTTTTAGTTCAAACAGTATCTGAAGGAAGCTGGTAAGCAACAGCTGAGAAGATGAAAGATCAGATCAACGCCTCCCTTTGAAGTAAAGACTACTCAGACTGCGAGTATAATATAATGTTCATTACTGCCAGAACTCCAAGTGGTTGTTCCTGACGCATGCTTTAGAATGTATCATAAAATCTATAAAAATATCAACAAGACACTTTCAAGTGACACGAAACAGCTAGAGTGCCCTATTTGCAGGGACACTGCTGTTTAAAGGCAATTTGCTGGATTGCTTTCCATCTGGGACCAAGGCAAGTGCCTTCCAATCTCTCTTTCTCCCCACTCCCCCCTTCCTTCCTTGCTGCCTCCTCCCATCCCTAGTTAGAAGCTAAGATTCTTAATGTTTCAATTCTGCTTCCTTTGAGGGCCAGGGGGAGAAAATGAAGCTTTTCTTGGCTGGCTTCTCAGCTCTCCTAAGAGATTCAGAGACAAAAAGATTGCTTTGGGAAAATAATAATGCCAAATGAGCATTAAAATAATAAATGGGTTTTCTGGAAATTAGGTTCTCAGAGGTCATGCAATTAAAAGTTAGGAGGAAAACACACCTCAGGCTTGATTGGAGGAGACAGCCGAGAGCCAGGGCAAATACTTCCTCCATACTTAAAGTTCCATTCAAGGTTTTAAGCGCGGGAGCTGGTTGATTAATCTATTTGCACACTTCCAGGACTTGATAACAAGCCAGAGTGTAGTATAATTTCGTAGGCACTGATTATTAATAATAATGAGGAACGTGACCAGGGCCCTGAATATCGAGAGGTCGCAGCAGGGCCCAAGGCAAACGTGAGTCAGCAGCACAACATTTTTTGCAAAACAACAAACAAAGGCTCTGAACTGCCTGAGGAGATGCATGGATGCCTTTCCTTTTATGAATGTTGATATATTAGACTTTTGTCACGGCTCAGCTAAAATCAAGGAACTTATGTCACATGTACTGTCCTCAGAAAAGCTTTATGGAAATTCAGGAACTCTTGGCAACTTGTGTTTATTCAGTAAATGTGCTTCCCTTGTGACTAGTGGGCCTCTCAGTAAGCAGGACGTGTTGTGATGTGTCACCTCCTCCCAGCAACCTGGTTGATATAGCCAATAAGTACAGGAATGGGTCACCAACCCAAATCCGACTTCACTGTTCCTCTGTGTCGCGTCTCTGCATCTCGTCGTTCTTGAAGATTCATCCTCTATGACTTTATCACCTGTCTGAAAATGATGCCTACATTTGTTTTGACAGTTCTGACTTCTCAAAACCTCCCATCACATCTCTGTAAGAGCGTAGGTAAATGTCTCCTTGGATCTTCCACCTCTGTGCTACCTCTAAACCTTGCAGTTCTTATCTGCAATGCATTTGTTTGCCACTCCCTCCCTTCTGGGCTATGACGGTCCCACCGGAAATGGACTAGGTCTTATTCGTCTCAATATCTTTAGTGTCTGGCATGTAGTCAACTGCATACAAGTGTGTTTAACTGCATTATTTTCCTGCTTCCACCTCAAACTCATTATGTCCCAAACCAAACCATCACCATCTCCATCCTAGCTAAGTAGCTTCTCCTTTTCTCTTCTGTGTTCCATTAAAGACTTCCCCATTCTCACAGTCCTGCAAACGTTGTAGCATTTGACACCTGCTTCTCTTTCAGGCACCGAGTCCTGTCTCTCACCTGTTCATTATATTCCCTAGTCCTCACTCCCATTACACTATATGTGGATTATTGTACTTTTCCTACAACTGGTGTTCTTGCTTCGCCCTCTTCTCTTCCAATCCATTTTGAACATTTCTTCACAAATGCCAGATGTGTCTTCTTAATACATTGCCTTTATTTCATCACTGCCATCTGAAAATTCTTCAGTGGCTGGTAATCCCAGGATCACTTCTCACTATTTAGTTCTGTGAATCAGGTGGGATGCTTTCAACAGCAAGTAAAAGGACCCTTGTACTGGTTTAAAGGGTCTAGAAATCCCTCCTGGAAATCTGGAGTTCAGAAGTAGGATCCAGTGGCTCAGGATATTAAGCATCTAGTTTTTTTCCATCTCTCCAGCATTGGTTTCATGCCAGGCCTGATCTCTCTCATGATTTAGTGATGGCATCAGGAGCCACATCAGGGGCCACACGTGCCCTCAGTAACTCCCAATAGGAGATTTACTCCTTGTGACTCTTTTTAAGGATAAAGAAAAACGTTTTCCAAAAGCATCCAGCAGATCTTTCCTTTCATCTCCTTGTCCTGTGAAATTTGCCGTGGCTTACAACAAGGGTTTATTTCTTGCTCACGTCCGATATGGTTTGAGTGCAGTTCTGCTTCCTATCATCCTCACTTGGGGATCCAGATTGAGGAGCAGCCCTCATCTGGGACGTTGCCAGAACCACACCTGGGCTCACTTTTATTTGTCAAAATGAGCCTCATGACCAAGCATAACATCAGTGGAGCCAGGGAATCAGTGGGGTCCACAGAGAAGGGAGTATTACAAGTAATAATAGGTCTACCACAAGTTCTCCAACCTAAATTGGGTCACGTACTGCTTCTTGAACCTGTCAACAGCCAATGAGTGGAGACTGATTATCCTTATGCCAAGGCACACCCCTTGAGCTGAGGTCTAGTCCCCAAGAAGTTTTAGTGCAGCCCGACTGGGGAAAAGAAGTTTGGGACTTACCATTATATGTATATATATTCAAGTCTTTAATCCACTTTGTCTTGATTTTTGTGTATGATGTAAGATAGTGGTCCAATTTTATTCTTTGGCATGTGGCTGTCCAGTTTTCCCGACACCATTTATTGAAGACATTGTCTTTTCCCCATTGTATATTCTTGCCTCCTCTGTCTTAATTAATTGACGTACAAGTGTGGGTTTCTATCTTGGCTCTCTATTCTGTTCCACTGACCTCTGTGTCTGTTTTTATGCCGATCCTCTTTACATTTCTTTTTAAGTTTGTTTCTAAACGTGTTACATTTCTGTTACTAGTCTGGATAGAATCTGCTCTTTAAAGTTAAAAAAAAATGTTTTTCTGTTAATTAAAAAAGTCATACATATTCATCATCAAAAATACAAAACTGTGCTAAATTAAAGAAAAATAAAACATTCATAATCTCAGCACTGAGAGATAATTCCTGAGAGTTTGTGTGTGTTTCTTTCTAGATAATTTCTTCTATGTGCATATTTATACACGTTTTTATGCCCCACACAGTGGTTTCATGCTCTGTGTAAATTTTTGTGATTCTGTTGGTTTTATTTACAATCTATAGCCAATATTTCTCCATGGGAAAACAATACTCAACTACAACATTATTCTTTTTTTTTTTTTTTTTTTTTTTTGTGGCACGTGGGCCTCTCACTGTTGTGGCCTCTCCCGTTGCGGAGCACAGACTCCAGACAGACAGGCTCAGTGGCCATGGCTTACGGGCCCAGCCCCTCCATGGCATGTGGGATCATCCCGGACTGGGGCACGAACCCGTGTCCCCTGCATCGGCAGGCGGAATCTCAACCACTGCGCCACCAGGGAAGCCCTCTTATTTTTTTTTTTAACATCTTTATTGGAGTGTAATTGCTTTACAATGATGTGTTAGTTTCTGCTGTATAACAAAGTGAATCAGCTGTACACATACATATATCCCAATATTTCCTCCCTCTTGCGTCTCCCTCCCACCCTCCCTATCCCACCCCCTAGGTGGACGCAAAGCACTGAGCTGATCTCCCTGTGCTATGCAGCTGCTTCCCACTAGCTATATATTTTACATTTGGTAGTGTATATATGTCCATGCCATACTCTCACTTTGTCACAGCTTACACTTCCCCCTCCCCACATCCTCAAGTCCATTCTCTAGTAGGTCTGTGTCTTTATTCCCGTCTTACCCCCAGGTTCTTCATGACCTTTTTTTTTTCTTAGATTCCATATATATGTGCTAGCATACGGTATTTGTTTTTCTCTTTCTGACTTACTTCACTCTGTATGACAGACTCTAGGTCCATCCACCTCACTACAGATAACTCAATTTTGTTTCTTTTTATGGCTGAGTAATATTCCATTGTATATATGTGCCACATCTTCTTTTTCCATTCATCTGATGATGGACACTTAGGTTGCTTCCATCTCCTGGCTATTGTAAATAGAGCTGCAATGAACATTTTGGTACATGACTCTTTTTGAATTATGGTTTTCTCAGGGTATATGCCCAGTAGTGGGATTGCTGGGTTGTATGGAAGTTCTATTTGTAGTTTTTTAAGGAACCTCCATACTGTTCTCCATAGTGGCTGTATCAATTTACATTCCCACCAACAGTGCAAGAGGGTTCCCTTTTCTCCAAACCCTCTCCAGCATTTATTGTTTCTAGATTTTTTGATGATGGCCATTCTGACCGGTGTGAGATGATATCTCATTGTAGCTTTGATTTGCATTTCTCTAATGATTAGTGATGTTGAGCATTCTTTCATGTGTTTGTTGGCAATGTGTGTATCTTCTTCGGAGAAATGTCTATTTAGGTCTTCTGCCCATTTTTCGATTGGGTTCTTTGTTTTTTTCATATTGAGCTGCATGTAAATATTGGAGATTAATCCTTTGTCAGTTGCTTCATTTGCAAATATTTTCTCCCGTTCTGAGGGTTGTCTTTTCATCTTGTTTATGGTTTCCTTTGCTGTACAAAAGCTTTTACGTTTCATTAGGTCCCATTTGTTTCTATTTGTTTTTATTTCCATTTCTCTAGGAGGTGGGTCAAAAAGGATCTTGCTGTGATTTATGTCATAGAATGTTCTGCCTATGTTTTCCTCTAAGAGTTTGATAGTTTCTGGCCTTACATTTAGATCTTTCATCCATTTTGAGTTTATTTTTGTGTATGGTGTTATGGAGTGTTCTAATCTCATACTTTTACATGTACCTGTCCAGTTTTCCCAGCACCACTTATTGAAGAGGCTGTCTTTTCTCCACTGTATATTCTTGCCTCCTTTATCAAAGGTAAGGTGACCATATGTGCGTGGGTTTATCTCTGGGCTTTCTATCCTGTTCCATTGATCTATATTTCTGTTTTTGTGCCAGTACCATACTGTCTTGATTACTGTAGCTTTGTAGTATAGTCTGAAATCAGGGAGCCTGATTTCTCCAGCTCCATTTTTCGTTCTCAAGATTGCTTTGGCTATTTGGTGTCTTTTGTGTTTCCATACAAATTGTGAAATTTTTTGTTCTAGTTCTGTGAAAAACTTCTTCTTTTCTGATTTGGATTCCTTTTATTTATTTTTCTTCTCTGATTGCCATGGCTAAAACTTCCAAAACTATGTTGAATAATAGTGGTGAGAGTGGGCAACCTTGTCTTTTTCCCGATCTTAGTGGAAATGGTTTTAGTTTTCACCATTGAGAATGATGTTGGCTGTGGGCTTGTCATATACGGCCTTTATTATGTTGAGGTAAGTTCCCTCTATGCCTGCTTTCTGCAGGGTTTTTATCATAAATGGGTGTTGAATGTTGTTGAAAGCTTTTTCTGCATCTATTGAGATGATCATATGGTTTTTCTCTTTCAATTTGTTAATATGGTTTATCACTTTGATTGATTTGCATATATTGAAGAATCCTTGCATTCCTGGGATAAACCCCACCTGATCATGGTGTATGATCCTTTTAAGGTGCTGCTGGGTTCTGTATGCTAGTATTTTGTTGAGGATTTTTGCATCTATGTTCATCAGTGATATTGGCTTGAAGTTTTCTTTTTTTGTGACGTCTTTGGTTTTGGTATCAGGACGATGGTGGCCTTGTAGAATGAGTTTGGGAGTGTTCCTTCCTCTGCTATATTTTGGAAGAGTTTGAGAAGGATAGGTGTTAGCTCTTCTGTAGATGTTTGATAGAATTTGCCTGTGAAGCCATCTGGTCCTGGGCTTTTGTTTATTGGAAGATTTTTAATCACAGTTTCAATTTCAGTGCTTGTGATTGGTCTGTTCATATTTTCTATTTCTTCCTGGTTCAGTCTCAGAAGGTTGTGCATTTCTAAGAATTTGTCCATTTCTTCCAGGTTGTCCATTTTATTGGCATAGAGTTGCTTGTAGTAATCTCTCATGATCCTTTGTATTTCTGCAGTGTCAGTTGTTACTTCTCCTTTTTCGTTTCTAATTCTGTTGATTTGAGTCTTCTCCCTTTTTTTCTTGATGAGTCTGGCTAATGGTTTATCAATTTTCTTTACCTTCTCAAAGAACCAGCTTTTAGTTTTATTGATCTTTGCTATCATTTCCTTCATTTCTTTTTCATTTATTTCTGCTCTGATCTTTATGATTTCTTTCCTTCTGCTAACTTTGGGTTTTTTTTTTTCTTCTTTCTCTGATTGCTTTTAGTGTAAGGCGAGGTTGTTTATTTGATATATTTCTTGTTTCTTAAGGTAGGGTTGTATTGCTATAAACTTCCCTCTTAGAACTGCTTTTGCTGCATCCCATAGGTTTTGGGTCGTCGTTTTTTCATTGTCATTTGTCTCTAGGTATTTTTTGATTTCCTCTTTGATTTCTTCAGTGATCTCTTGGTTATTTAGTAGTGTATTGTTTAGACTACATATGTTTGTATTTTTTACAGGAGTTTTCCTGTGATTGATATCTAGTCTCATAGCATTGTGGTCAGAAAAGATACTTGATACGATTTCAATGTTCTTAAATTTACCGAGGCCTGATTTGTGACCGACGATATGATCTATCCTGGAGAATGTTCCATGAGCACTTTAGAAGAAAACGTATTCTGTTGTTTTTGAATGGAATGTCCTCTAAATATCAATTAAGTCCATCTTGTTTAATGTATCCTTGAAAGCTTGTGTTTCCTTATTTATTTTCATTTTGGGTGATCTGTCCATTGAGGAAAGTGGGGTGTTAAATTCCCCTACAGCATTAAAAGGCTGTATTTTATCAACTTGCAATTGCTCACATTTTTTGTTTTACTGTTATAAACAACATTGTGATTAATATTCTTGTAACAAAAATCTTTGTACACATTTTTAATACTTTGCTTAGGAAAGATTCCCAGAGATTGAATTGCTGGTTATAGGGTATATTATGCATTTAAGGTTTAATATACAGTCTTGCTAGATTGTCATTTATATACAGATTGCTAAATTGCCCTAAGGAAAGTTGAACCAAATTTACATTTGCATGAGAATAGCCAGTTGCCTTCACCATTATCAGTCATTTGGTATTGTTCTTAAAGAAAAGAAAATTATCCAGTTTATAGAACAAAGGTATATAGGTTTATTTAGGATTTATTAGTTACAAAAAAGGTCAAAGATTTACAATAATTTTATTTACCATCCATATTCCTTTCTGTGAACCACTCTTTCATGTCCTTTGACTTTTAAAATTAGATTCTTATCTTTTTTTCTCTCTTATTCATAGAAGTATTTTGTGCTTTAAGGACATTAATCTGAATCTATCATGTATATTAGGAATATATTTCTAGTATTTTTGTTATTTTATTTGTCTTACTTTAGTAATTCAGAAATTTCACACTTTATTCGTAGCTTTATTGAGATATCATTGACAAATCACATTGTGTAAGGTTAAGCTGTGTAACATGATGATTTGTTATATGTACGTATTATGAAATGATTACCATCATAAGGTTAGTTAACACATCCATCACCTCAGATAGTTACCTTTTGCATGTGTGTGTTGACATACACAACATGAGATCTCCTCTCCACTTACCGAGTAATCTAGCCTTTCTCACTGATTTGAAATACCACTTCTGAACTTTTGATTAAACATGGCAAATTGAACACACATGATTATCTCCTCTTTCTCCTAAAAGCCCAATTAAAATGGCAATAAAAGAATACAAAGGCTTAAACCCACAAAAATTAGGAGGGGAAATTTATAGGAGTTGAGACATGTCAACCAGGGAAGCTCACAATTTACACGTGCACATGAAGCTTGCAGTTAGCATTTCTGAAAAATCAGGTTCATTGAAGTATAATTTACACACAATAAAATACACTCTTAAATATACAGTTCTGTGCATTTTGAAAATACACTTGTGTAACTACCCTCGCAGTCAAAATATATGAACAGTTTAATCAAGCATGAAAATTATTTTTTGACTCTTGGATAGCCAACCTCCCAGTCCCTGGCAGCTGCTGATCTGTTTTGTGTCACTAAAGGTTTGCCTTTAGATGTAATGTCATGTAAATGTAGATTTTTGATCTGGCTTCTTTGAGACTCATGCATGTTGTTGGGTACATCATTAGCCATTCTTACCTTCTTATTGCAGAGTAGAGTTCCAATATTTGGATGCACTACAGTTAATTTTATCTATTTATTAGTTGATGAATATTTGGGTTGTTTCCCATCTCCTCTCAATCTGTTGGCTTTTGTTTTCATTTTCTTAACAGTGCCTTTCAAAGAGGAAAGGTTTTTCTTTTCTATGAAGTCCAGCTTATCAATATGTAATTTTGGGATCATACTTTTGGTATCATAACTGAGAAATCCTTGTCTAATCCCAAATCACAAAGACTTTCTTCCATATTTTGTTCTAGAAGTTTTATATCTGTAGTTTTTACATTTAAGTCTATAGTTTTTAAAAATTAGTATTTGTGTATGAGGTAGGGTATGGGTTGAGGTTCCCTTGTTTCCATATAAATGTCCAGTTGTTCCAGCATTATTTGTTGAAAAGACTATCCATTCTTCATTGGCTTGTGTTTGCACCTTTGTTGAAAATTGACTACATTTACGTTGATTGGGAGGGGAGCTGTTTTAGGACTCTATTCTGTTCCATTCTATTTACCTACCTATCTGTTTTTTCATTAATAACATGCCATGCTAGTTTTTATAGCTTTATAGTAAGTCTTAAAGTAGTGTGAGTCCTCTAACTTTATTCTTTTTTTTCAAAATTATTTTGGCTATCTTAGTTCATTTGTCTTTCCATGTAAGTTTTGGAACTAGCTTGTTGATTTCTACAAAAAAAAAGAAATTCTTCCTGGGATTTTGACTGAGACTGCATTGTGCCCACAGATCAATTTGGAGAGAAATAACATCTTAACAATAGTGAGTCTTCCAATCCATGAATGATGGTATATCTATTAGGTTAGGTCTTCTTTGATTTCTTTCATTAGTTCAAGAGCAAACCTGTTGTTAATGCTATTCACGTCTTCTATATGCTTACCAATTTTCTATCTACACATTCTATCTGTTATTGATAGAACAATGTGGAAGTCTCTACCAACAATCATGGATTTGTCTATTTTTTCCTTTCAGTTCTATCGATTTTTGTTTCAAGTATTATGAAGCTCTGTGTTTTTGGTGCATACACAATTATCTTATATGTTCTGGGTGAATTTACCCCTTTATCTTTATGCAATGTCTTTTTTTTTTTTTTTTTTTTTGCGGTGTGCGGGCCTCTCACTGTTGTGGCCTCTCCCATTGCAGAGCACAGGCTCCAGACGCGCAGGCTCAGTGGCCATGGCTCACAGGCCTAGCCTCTCCACAGCATGTGGGATCTTCCCGGACCGGGGCACGAACCCGTGTCCCCTGCATCGGCAGGCGGTCTCTCAACCACTGCGCCACCAGAGAAGCCCTGCAATGTCTTTCTTTATTCTAAGTAATATTCCTTGTTATGAAGTCTATTTTGTATGATATTAATATAGCTATTTTAGCATTTTTCAAAATTAAAATTTTTTATGATATATCCTTTTTTTTCTTTTTAATGTCTATATGTATAAAGTGTGCTTCCTATAGAAAAAGTATAGCTGGATCTTGCTTTTTTAAAAAATCCAATTTGACAAGCTCTATGTTTTACTTTATGTGCTTAGACCATTTGCATTTAATGTAATTATTTATATGTTTGAATTAAAATCTAGCATCTTGCTAATTTTTTTCCTGTGGATAGTCAATTTTCTTTAGCGCAATTAAAATAAGAAAATGTCCTTTCTGGAGATTGTCCTTTCTTTGTTCAGAAGCAAGTTTTTTTCTCTTTTTTTCTTTGTTCAGCTATAAATTCTCTCTGAATAATTCCCTTTAACATTTTTTTGTTGGACAAGTCTGCTTGTAATTTATTCTCTCAATTTTTGTTTGTTGGAAAAGTCTTTACTTCACTTTTATTTCCACTAGGTATAGAATTCTGGGTTGACAGTTGTTTTGTTTTGTTTTTTCTTGTAGCACTTTAAATATGCTATTCTTGTTTTCTGGCTTTTATATTTTCTAACAAGAAGTTTGCTGTGATTCTTACCTTTGTGTAAGTATGTAATATGTCTTTTTTTTCACTGCTGCTCTCATGATTTTCTTTTTAAATTTGGTTTTTAGCAGTTTGAATATAATCTGTCTTTGGGAAATGAGGAGGGAGAATTTACCCTGCTTGAGATTCTCTGAGTTTCTTGGATCTGTGAAGATGTCATTTATTATTCTCGGATAATTCTTGTTTATTATCTTTTAAAGTATTTTTTCTTTCTTTTCTCCTCTGGGATTAAAATTTTGAATCTTTGGATATTGTCCCATAGTTACTTGATAGTCTTTTCTGGGTTTTTTTTGGTTTTTTTTTGCGGTACGTGGGCCTCTCATTGTTGTGGCCTCTCCCATTGCGGAGCACAGGCTCCGGACGCTCAGGCTCAGCAGCCATGGCTCAAGGGCCCAGCCGCTCCGCGGCATGTGGGATCTTCCCGGACCGGGGCACGAACCTGTGTCCCTTGCATTGGCAGGCGGACTCTCAACCACTGTTCCACCAGGGAAGCCCAGTCTTTTCTGTTTTGTTTTTCGCTTCCTTTCACTCTGATTTTTCTTTTGTATTTCAGTTTGGGTAATTCCTTTTGACCTGCTTTCAAGTTCACTTATTTTTTACTCACCTGTATTGAGTCTACTGATGAGTCTGTCAAAGACATTGTTCATCTCTAGTACTCTGTGTTTGTGTGTGTTATTTCTAGCATTTATATTTGACTCTTATGGTTCCTATCTCTCTGCTAAAATTCCTCATCTGTTCATTCATGTCGTTCATCTTTTCCATGGGAATCTTTAACATATTAATCATAGTTATTTTTAATTCTTTATCTTATGGTTCTGATATCTGTTCATATTTGAATCTGATTCTCTTGATTGCTTTGTCTCTTTTCAGTGGGTTGTTTTTTCTTATTTTATTGTGTCTAGAACAGTAAAGCCTCAGGTAAACAGTATTTGTGTCTGGAAATAGGCATACTGTTTTACAAGGTCAATATACAGGGGGCTGTGTCAATCTAAACAGTAACTGAGCTAGTTCTGCATTTTATTGTTGTTGTCATCTTCAGTGAATCAAGGCTTCAAATTCTTCTAGTATTACCTTATGTTTAGGGTGGAGGCTCATTTGTCGTTTCTTTTTTTCTCTCTCTCTCTCAATATTTCTGCTATATCCTCAGCTTTAAGCCTTCTTTATGTGTCTGTGCCTCAGAGAAGATCTCTCATCTTTTTTCTTTCCAGGTGTATTAGTTTCCTAGAGCTATAATAAAGAATCACATGACTTAAAACTACAGAAATTTATTTTCTCACAGTTCCAGAGGCTATAAATGTGAAATCAGTGTGTCAGCTGGTTTGGCTCCTTCTGAGGGCTCTGAGGGAGAATCTGCTCCATGCCTTTCTTCTAATTTGTGATAGTTTTCTGGCAATCCTTGGTGTTCCTTGGCTTTTAGATGCATCGTTTATTCCAATCTCTGTCTTCATTTTCACATGGTGTTCTCCCAGTGTCTCTGTCTGTGTCTGTATTTCAGTCTTTTTATAAGGACACCAGTTATAATGGATTAAGTTCCCACCATACTCCAGTACTCATGTTAACTAATACTAATATATAATATTGCTACTAGTATTATAATACCAGTATAATATAGTACTATATTAGTATATAGTACCATATAATATACACTATGATACACTGATATAATACTAAGAACTAATACATCTTAACATAATTAGTTACACCTACAGTGACCTTATTTCCAAACAAGGTCACATTCTGAGTTACTTGAGGGGGGGCGGCTTAGGGTTTCAACATATCTTTTGGGGGACACAATTCTCAGTGATCATTGCCCTTCTCCAGTGGTTGACCTCTTATGGAGCCCAGGATAGCCTCCTGCCTCATCCTAGGGTTAGACTTTTTAAATTTTATTTTTCTCCCAGTGCAGTGGGTTTTCTACTGGATCCTGGGGTAACAGGGTTTCCTGCCCTGCCTCCAAAGACTTAAGGCTTTTCTTCCTTGGAGAGAAGTGTCTGGGAAGGGCTTTGTACTTTTTCTGCAGTGCACCCACTACCCTACTCCAGTCTTCCATCACCAAGGGAGGTTTTCTCCAATCTCCACCTTTCCTCCAATCTTTTCCAGATAAGCCATGAGTAAGTCCGTGGAGAAGAATGTGGGACTGAGTGCAGACTCCTGTTTTATCTGTAGCATCCAGGGGTTCTAGTCTCTCTTGCTAGCCTTTAGCATTTCATTAAAAAATTTTAGCTGAATTCTTACTCACTTGTATGGTAGTGCTCTTTGCCCCCTGTGCTCTGCTATAGGTGAATCAGTACTCATGTCCCACCTCTCCGTGGAAGTGCTTGCATTTCCTTCCATTTCAGGCCAGTTAGTTGCTATGTCACCTCAGTACTCTGATGCCTTCAAGAAGAGTTGAAATTTTTGAGGATTATCCTGGGTTTTTTTCTTGTGTTTAGGCTTTAAATGCCACACTTTCAAATAAGAACACAGGCCAAGTTTCAACAAACATATGAAAAACGTCTTTAACATGAAAAAGAGACATCAATAGACAAACAGAAAAAGGGAACTCAGAGGAAGCCAAGACAAGCAGAAGAAAACTTCAAAACAAAATAAAAGCAATATCTTTAAAAAGAGAAGATAATATATTGTATTAACAAAATGGGAATATAATAAGTATATATGTATGTATAGATAGAATATATGTATACATATGTATATAAAAAACATTTAGAGAACAAAACATAACTCTATTATAAACATATTAAAATGTGATAGTAGAAATAAATCATGTTGGTAGAAAACAAGGAAGGTAACATTGAGGAAATCTCTCAGAAAGACATCAAAATACAAAAAAGGAAGGAGAGGATATTAGATGACCAACACACAATGCCCAACATCTGACTAACAGAAGTTCCAAAAAGGGAGAATAAAGAAAATATAACCAGGAAATCATCAAAGAAATAGTATAAGAAAATTACTCAAACCTGAGGACATGAATTCCCTGTTTGAAACTTCTCATCAAATGCCCGGAAATGGAATAAAAAATAGCCACACCAAAATACATGACTGTGAAATTTCAAAACACTGTAGTTAAAAAGAAGAACCTAAAAGTTTCCATTGAGGAAAAACCAAACAAGTCACATATAGAAGATCAGGAATCAGAATTCATTTGGGCATCTCCACAGCAACACTGGAAGCTAGAAGCAATGTCCTCAAACTTCTTAGGTAAAATTATTTGCAACCTGGAATTTCATACTCATCCAAACTATCCTTTACTTAATTGTGAGAGTAGAATAAGGACATTTCAGAGAAAGCAAGTTTTTAAACTTGTACATCCCTTAGACACTTTCTCAGGAAGCCACTTGAGGATATGTGTCACCAATATGAGGGGGTTATTTTAAAAAAGACAAAAGAAAGAAAGAAAAACACAAGATCCAGGAAGAAGAAACTCAACACAAGAGAGAATTGGAATTACAGTGATTTAGCCAGATGGCATCTGTGAAGGTTGTCTAGAGACCATTCTTTCTGGATAGAAGCAGGAAGATGGCACACATCAAGATATTTCCAAGGAAAACTGAAAATGAAACTAATTGAATTGATTGATGTGTTTGATTTATATCAAGAGGACATTTATAATTATGGAAGAGATTAGGGGGACTTAATTAGTGATAGGTGCATGGAAGACAAAACAACTAAGAAAATGGGACAACAGTTAACTCCAAGAAGCGGTGGAGCATTGTTACAAGAAGGAAAATATGATCATGGTCCACACCTGACTTTGTGAATAATATTTATATTATTATAACGTAATATTGTTTTAACCAACTGTTGTTTAATTACCATAAGGTGAGGATAGGAAACTATTGTGCCAAAGAGAGATAAATTCTCATCTTTCCGACTTGGAAGTCAATAGATAAGGTCTAAAATTGAAAATATCAAGAAATAGCAATGTAAGCTTTACACTTAGAAATATAAGGTTAGATAGTAACAGCAACACTAAAATAATTGAAAGTGGCAGTCTCTGGGGTGTGGGAATTTGGTGTATCAGTGAGACATTGCATTTCATTTGAAGCTTTGAGGTATTATTTGACATTTTAAGTTATGTACATGATTAAAACTTTATCATATATTAAGTTCTAAAACATCTTGTGCAAGCTCTGGGGATGGGAAGCCTAGATTTGAATACAGTCCCACATTTACCAGCTGTGTGAATGGGGATGGTTGTTACTTAAGCTGACTGCTCTGCTTTTGTCTTGGGTGGAGATAAAAATAGTACCTACCTCACAGCAATGTTATGTATGAGATAAAATTAGTTAATGCATGTAAAGCACTTAACAGTTGTGCCTTGTATTCCACTTAGTACAGCTTTATATTTTATTTAATACAGGTTGGGAAAATTAGCTCTCATTGCTCTTCTATTTTTTTGTGTGTGTGCTAAATTTCATGTGGTTTTTCTCTTCTAAATAAATTTAAGAATCATTTTATCTTCCCCACAATAAATATATTTTATTTCTGAACTTATTTAAGCCTTTTGTCCAAGAGCAAAGACTATGACTTTCTTTGTCAAAGTCTGCACACTTCTTATTTAGTTTATTCCTTAGATATCATGAGTGTATCAGTATATCCACATCCTTCTCTCTCACTCTTATTCTTGCTCTAAATCTAGTTTTATTTTATACAGTATTGTGTATGAGATTTTATTTCTTTACATGTTGTTTATATCTCTGTATAGAGAAACAATCTTGATTTTTGCCATCTTATCTTTCAACTTATGTTTCTGAAATTTCTTATCAGTTTTAATAATATCTCAGTTGATACTCTCATGTTTTCCTATCATAGAATCATAGTATCAGCAAATTATATTTTCTCCCCATTTCTAACATGAAATTGTTTTCTTTCCTTGTTTCACTTTCTGTTTTTAATTTGTGATATATAGCTATATTCTATGAAAGTTCAACTTTTGTCTAACTTAACGTTACTTTGATCTTGTTTTGTGCTTTCCCATGGTCTCCTTGTTTTCTGTCTTTTCATTTATGGTATGTTTTCTTCATTAATGTTTTAGTTAGGTTTACGTCCCATTTTTATTCAAATAGTAATAACAATAGTAACAATAACTCTATTATTGTCATAATAGTCATTTATTAAAAACTTACATGCATCTGGCAATGTTTGGCACTTTACACACTTTCCAATAATACTAATATTATTACTAACAACAACAATGACAATGATTGCTAACAATATTCAACGTTTTCTGTGTGCTGGACATGCTTTTAGCACTTTACATGCATTAACTCACTTAATTCTGTCAACACTTCATGAAATAATTGGTATTATTAATCTGACAAAACCATGCAAGGATTGTGTACATTTACCTTCATTTTATAAATGAGAAAATGTGATTCTCAGGTATGACACCAACACCTAACAATAATCCATGGTCTCTCATACTTACATTTAAGGTTTTCAAAAACATTTTTCTGTTTTTACCTTTTTTTCTGAATCCTGTTGCTGCTTCTCCTTCTTCCTCCCCCTCTTCCTCTTTCTCTTCTTCCTCTTTTTCTTCTCCTCCTCCTCCTCCATATTTCTCATCTACAGTCACTTTCCTTATCTTCTTTCCCCTCTGTCACAGGCAGTTCCACTCTGCATTTCCTTTTCCTTTTCCTTCTTTGAAGAACAGTAGTACAACATCTATTACTCTTACACCGTTTAAAAAAGAAAAGAAGAGAAAGAAGAGACAAGGAAAAGAAAAGAAAGGACAGTCGTTAGAGAAGAGAACCTTTCCAAGACAGTGACTTCAGGTTATTCCCAGTAACAATCTTCCTTATTCCAAGATCAGGGCTCCTTACTCTTGCAAGGGGTCTGCCCAGGCAGTGAAGACAGCACACACTCAATACCCAGTGTGTGATGGTTCCTACAGAGGGTGGATCCTCCTGGGTTCAGGTGCCTGAAAACAGCCACAGATGGTGCAGGCCATTACTCACTACCCTGAGGCAGCACAGCCCAACCCTCATTGTTCATGGATATAACAAAGTACTTAGATCAAGCTGGTGACAAAGGCATTCTCTCTGAGCACTAATTAGCCTCTGAGTAATTTCTAATCTAACTCCAGTTTCAACCATATGTATATACAGATGCGGTTTACTTTACACTTCTTGTCTTCTTTTTTCCATCATTCTTAGATCCTCTTGCCATCTTCCTCCCCCAATTCCTGCATCCTTTTAATTCTATTCACCAATTTCCTTCCATAAGATATTTTAACATTTAACTTGGGACTCGAAGGCTGGTGACTTTGGGGATCCTACATATTCTCCCACACAGCTGTGTGGGGCTCTTAGGACCAATCACTAGAGAATCCTTTTTTTTCCCAGAATGACAATACAGCTGTAAATGCAACTAAGGCAGGTGTTGTGTCTGCTGACTGTTAACTTATTATTATTTATTTTTTATACTTCATATTCTTTATATTTTATTTTTTTAATGTTTACCCAGAGTTAACTACAAAAGGATCATTTTGTTATTTTGAGTACCTTTTTTTTAATCAGTGAAAACATGCCCGAGGTTCTCAGAGAGACTCTCCCCTCATTTGTTCCTATTCTTATAATATCAGAGACCTTCTTGGGTTATGGATTTCTTTAGATTATTGCACTTATATTTCTATGTGACATTAGGTATGACTGTATTGTCACAACTTTACTTTAGGAACTTGTAGTTCTTCTTTTTCTCTGTCCCATGGGTTGACTCCTTTTTTCCCTTCTTTTTTTTTTTTCATTTTCAAAAATCTGTTTCTCAAACTGCATGACACATATTCACCATGCCTTTCATTTGCTTCCTAATTGGCGTGAATTCCAAGAATACAGTGGCATTCTCTTGTAGGTTCTTCTTGCTTCCACATCCACTACCAATTTCTTTTTTTTTTAAATTAATTAATTTATTTACTTATTTATTTTTGGCTGCATTGGGTCTTCATTGCTGCGTGTGGGCTTTTTCTAGTTGCAGTGAGTGGGGGCTACTCTTCGTTGTGGTGCACGGGCTTCTCATTGCGGTGGCTTCTCTTGCTGCAGAGCACGGGCTCTAGGCACGTGGGCTTCAGTAGTTGTGGCACGCGAGCTCAGTAGTTGTGGCCCGCGGGCTCTAGAGCCACAGGCTCAGTAGTTGTGGCGCATGGGCTTAGTTGCTCCATGGCATGTGGGATCTTCCTGGACCAGGGCTCAAACCCGTGTCCCCTGCATTGGCAGGCGGATTCTTAACCACTGTGCCACCAGGGAGGTCCCCCAATTTGTCTTAATTAAGGTCAGCATGGTCATTAACTCTGGCAGGAGATTGCATGGCGCTATGAAAAGGGATGGCTTTGGAAACAGGTAAGCCGAGGTTAAAATCTTGGCTCTCTACCTCTTCCTAACCATGTGGCCTTGAGAAAGTTTCTTAGCCTACCTAAACCTCAGTCTCCTGATGTTTAAAAATGAAGAGAACAGCACCTACCTTGTAATATTGTTGTGAGCATTAGAGATCATTATGTAAATTACCTGGCATGTGACAGGGGTACAATAAATGAAAATTACTTTTATTTTGAGTCAGTCAAATATGGGATTCAGATCCCAGTTCTTCCACTTCCTAGGACTTTTTAAAAGGAAGTTTACTTAACCAATTTTGAGCCTAAATTTTCCTATCTGTAAAATAGGGACAAAGGTCCCTATCTTGTAAGGTCATGGGAAAACTATAACCTCAGACAGGGTATAAGACAGTTGCACATGCTCTCAACAAACGTTCTTTCTCTTCCACCTTCTGGACAAACACATACTCTGCTGGACATGTCTGAATTTTACCTGATGTGTTGCTTTTTCACAGAACAAACTTCCAATAGGTATTACCCTGGTGTGAAGGGCTCACT
The DNA here is from genome assembly GCF_964270905.1 of Leucopleurus acutus. Lineage (NCBI taxonomy): Eukaryota > Metazoa > Chordata > Mammalia > Artiodactyla > Delphinidae > Leucopleurus > Leucopleurus acutus. The sequence goes on from NC_139150.1 coordinate 103,360,851, forward strand.
TTAGCTCAAAAGAATGCTTGTTTTGGTCTCAGAAGGGGAAAAGCATCCATTTTCCCCTTCTGATCAATGGAAATGTTTTCATAAAAGTATTACTTTTGATTTTCTGTCTTTACAAGTATAGGTACATCTTTTAACCCCCGGTACCCTTCAAATAAAAAGAAAGAAAGGAATGAGAGAGAGAAGAGCCACAACTTAGTGAAGGTGATAGGTTCAGATAATATGTAAAACAAAAGACTTAGAGAAAATGCCATTGTAATCAAGAAACATTCGTGCATTTTGATGAACCCATTTTTCACAGTCAACTAGAAGAAAAATTCTTTTCCTTATTCACTTTTTCAAGGATTTGGGAAATGCTAAATAAAAGGGAACCAATAAATTGGGGAAAATATTACTCTCATTAGAGTACACACAGAGATTCTTTGCTTCTCTCAGGATTCTGAAAAAGAAATGCTCTTAAAATGCAGGTTGCTTCCCATCCTTTATAATCCCTAAGGAATACCTCCATGTCTGATGAACTGGAAGGATGTGGGCTTTGAAATCTGACACGCCCTGATTTTAATCCATGCTCTGCTACTTACCATTGGCAATGCATTTAACTTCTGCAAGCCTCAGTTTCCTTAGGTGTTAATAAAATGGGCAGCCTAGTTCTTCCTTCATACAGATTTTAGTAGGAACAAATAACATAATTGATATGTGCTAAAGCATGGAGCCCAGTGCCTTGTATAGAGTAGAAAATAAATGTTGGGGCCCCTTCTCTTTTTCCCTTACATCTATCCAATAGTGTGAACTTGATAATTATAGATGATCAATATAAGTAAATAATGGAACCTGTTGGAAGAATGTATCAGTGGAATTAATCTCATTTTCAGTAGTATAAATCAATTTGAAGAAGCTATCATTTGTTGACTTAGTATGAACCAGGTGCATGTCCCTTAAGGAAGGCAATATACATCTTACATATGAGGAAACTCTGGCTCAGAATTGAGAGGATCTTTCCTTAAGGTTACACAACTAATGAGTAGAAGAGCCAGCATTTGAACCCAGTTCCTCCCTTGCCACAAATATTTGTCGTTTTCGTATCTTATGGTGACAGAAATAGACTGTTGCTGCAAAGAGGCCTATTATTTGGTTCACAGTAGAACTGAATCCATGATCAAATTTTAAAAATTCTTATTTTCATATATTCTCTGGAAAAACTTCAACACCCTAGGGGTGTAATTTCATTTTTGTCCAGTTTTGGCATCTAACTCTATTTTATTGAGTTTATCTATGTAAATGATTGGAATGTTCTACCATTAGGTACAAGATATCATCTTATTAGCAAATGAGGCCAGCCCATGGCTGAGGCATCAATACAGCATATTTACCAACGAGTCAGGGAAGTAAGAGATATATATTTTTTCCTTTGGAGTTTTGACACTTTCAGAGTTTAGGGAAGTGAACTAACATTCAAAGTGTATTTACAATGTGGCAGGAACTATAGGTAGTGGCGTTGCATGTATTCTTTCATTTAATACTCAAAACAATGGGTGAGACAAACGTTATTATCTCCATCTTACAGCTGAGGAATGGAGGTTTTGTGAGCTTAAGTAACTTATGTAAAGTAGGAAATATAGCTAGGTTTTGAGCCCTGGAAAATGCACTTGTATTGAGGATCTCATTCCATGATGATGCTAGTAAATGAAGTGTTAAGAGTTCTTTGCCGTAATTCTCTGTTTACCTTGACAAGAAAAGCATCCATTACTTTCCCTGCGGTGCCCTGGCTCATGCCAGGGTCAGGCTGTCTTTCAGCTAAATGATGTACAATTTGAGAAGCACACGTGACTGGAACACCTTCCGCAGAACCCTCAGTCTGCAAGCTCAGAGGGGTGGGGGCGGGGAGGAGAGAAGATGGATGGAAATAATGGAAAATGATGTGATGTAGTGGAAATTTAGATTTGGAAATGATTTTTAATCAAGTTCAGTCAGGAGAGCCTCTCTCCAGGTGTAACCTAGAGGTAATCAATAACTGACATTCCCAGCCCTCTAGCCTCCCATGCGATTTTACTGAACACAGGTTTAATTGACCTGAGGAAGAACTTACTTGTTCGAAAAGCTGTGTGCACTGCCAGCAAAATAAACTTTCCTCAGTTCTTGCCTTGTGGGGAACTTTGCTGGACTGTTTTACATGGTCATTTCTGAGTAGAAAACTGTCAGGTCACCAGGCTTTAAATGCTTGGGAAACAAGTCTATGAGGTCACTTTGATAATGAGACACACTATAAAATGTGGTAAGGATTTACTTTCGTTGGGCTTGCTTATTCCAGAAATTGAATTGAATCAGTTACCGTGGAAGGATTCCATTGCAACCGTGCTCAAGAGGGGCAAAGTGACACAGGACCAGATTCATACAGAAAAAAACTTACCTCCCTTATATTGTATAATCCATGAGGACCCTACCTTGAAGGAGTAGACTAGGAGTGATTGCTCAAAGAAAAATTCCATTTCTTTGTAGAATCAGACTATGCACTTTGTCTCGATGAGCTCCAGTTTCCTCATCTGTAAGATAAGAATAAGTCCTACCTTGTCAGAATGATACAAAGACTTCTGGACCTTAGCAACTGAAGAAAGTTTAAGCTATGCTTTCTACTGATCAAATTCTTCTCCCGTACACTTAATATCTTGGTGGCCTGAAAAATCTTTTGTGAGCGTCACATTTCTTATATGTACAATGAGAGGGTTGAGCTAGATTATCTCCAAAGTCCTTCCCATCTGTAACGCCAAATTATTGCACTTCCACAAATATCCTACGAATAAGGCAGCCTTGCATTTACAAAATATCCCAGGCTCAGAGAGCTGCTTTAGAAAGCAGCCATGGCACAGAGGAAGGACCTAGAGTCAGAAGACCTGCAGTCCAGTCCCACTTCGGCCACATCCTTGCTGTGTGGACTTTGGCAAGGCATCTAACATCCCTAAACTTGAAGTTCTTCATCTATAAAAGGATGATAATAATAACCTACCACAGAGAAAGGTTGGTAGAATTTTATTAGATTGTGGAAGTAAAACTTTTTACACTGTGAAACCCTGTATACATTTAAATATTTTGACTATCATCTAGTAAAGCCCATGCATTTATTTTTTTCCCCAAATAAGAGCTTTTTAAAAAATCCAGATTTTTTGGGCTTCCCTGGTGGCGCAGTGGTTGAGAGTCCGCCTGCCGATGTAGGGGACGCGGGTTCATGCCCCTGTCCGGGAAGATCCCACATGCCGCGGAGCGGCTGGGTCCGTGAGCCATGGCCGCTGAGCGTGCGCGTCCAGAGCCTGTGCTCCGCAACGGGAGAGGCCACAGCAGGGAGAGGCCCGCATACCGCAAAAAAAAAAAAAAAAAAAAAAAAAGAAAAGAAAAAGAAAAATCCAGATTTTTAAAAAATGTCATTTTAATCAAAGTTATGTACGTTCATAGTTTAAAGCATCAACTGCCTATACAGAACCTATGTAACACATGGTTCTATGCCCCTTCTCCCTACTGCCACTGATGTCCTGTCCCAGAGGCAACCACTTTCAACTCTAAGTTTTTGTTTTTTAAATATTTACCTCCAAGTATCTAAATATTCTGTGCATAGTGTCATTTTTTGATTTTTCAGTTTTAGGCATTTATAATGACCTATACCAATCATGGGAGATGAGGATTTTCATCCCTATCACTCTACCACCAGAAAATACATGCATAGTATTAATATTTCTGTTCTCTCAATACAAACATATTGTAATATAATTTTGGTTAGCTCTATCATCAGTCCTTAAGTTAAAGTGAGTACATAAATCCTATTCATAGCTGAGCTACATAGTGTACTATAATTTTTTTCTTTCCTCTCACAAGTATTTTTTCCCCTGAGATTTAACAGTTGTTTTGTTTATCTGCTGCATTTTCTGTGGTCTTATTACTAACTCAGCCCCAAATTCTCTCTCACTATGTCTCAATGTATTAAATATTTTTTACCAATTTTATCTTTTTGGAGACATCACTGAGAGAACCTTCTCATCAAAAGATCTGGTTTTGTGGGTCGATAAGTCCTACTGCCTGACACCATCCTGGGATTACTCTTTGTCATCATTCTGGGGGTTTTCTTTGACCTCTCTCTTATTGAATTCCCTATTACTTGGGCCCTATGTCTACATCCATATAGGCTTATTCGCTTGTTTTTAAAATGGAGCACCTTCTCCAGTAACTTTCTCTGAAATACGTATATCTTTTTTTTTTTTTTTTTTTTTTACGTATATCTTAAGAATGAAAAAAAAAAAAAAGAACATACCTGTCTGGAAATATATTTAGTCTCTCCTTATACTATGTTAATAGTTTGACCAGGTTTGGAATTTAAGTTGATAATAATTTTTCATAACTTTATAATTTTGATGACATTGCTCTAGTATTACACTAAAATGATTGGGGCTGTTCTGATCCTTTGTATCTTCCTGATTTTTCTTTTGAGATACTTTTATAATCCTCTCTTTCCCTTTGTGTTCCAGAATTTCATGGTGATGTGCCTGGGTCTATTTTCATTTATTGTGCTAGTGCTGGGCAGTAGACTAGATGGTCCTTACGTTCTCCAGTCCTGAGGTTTAGTGAGCCTCTTCTTCTTGGCTGTTTTTAACTGAGTACTTTAATGTTCCTCTTTTACAGCTCTACAGACATATTTCTGTGACAGCTCTTACTATATTGTTTTATAGTTAGTTGTGTATATCCCTAGCATAAGCATAATATGTCCCATTATGGAAGCTCAACTGATTTTTGTTGTATGAATGAAAACAAAATTTACTTGTGATCTTCTGACAGCATGGACATAGAAACATAGTATGTAATATCTGAAAAATTAATGGTGGCTAGAATTGTACTAGATTTCTGAAAATATACCTCGACTTTAGAGATTTTACACTTTTCCATACATTTTTTAACTCTTTGTAGTGAATGATTTTGCTATCAACCGGAACAAATTCTAGACTGCTCTCCACAACCACTTGAAACTTAAAAGGAGAGAAACAAAAATAGTTTGAGGTTCTTGAGGTTTCTAAAGACCTTTGAACATCCATTGTTATTTATAGCCAGCATGTTTATAATCAAGGAAAAGGAAATGTTATGGAGACAGGCCCTCCTTTAACATTTGTGGGGCCCAAAACAAGCATATAAATGGTGACCCGCATACATATGTCTAAATATTTAAAATTTATAACTCAACCTTTAAAAATGTTGAATAAAATATGCTCTAGCCACATACCTTAACAAGTGTACTTTCATCGGGACCTGGAAAGCTAGACTGCATTTAAATTCTGGGATTCCTTAGCAGCTCAGATCTGTCTCGTCTTTGAGACGTTCAGCTGGCACACACGTAGGTACATAGACACCACAGCCCCATGACCAAGCTCTGCTCATGTGCTCTGAATGCAGGTGCCCTTTGGCCAGTGGTTGGGAAAATGGTAAGCATATTTGTGGCCCAGTCAAAATTTGGGAGGACAGTCTTGGAACAGAACTCTGTGCAAGACCTGAAAGTGGTCTAGGGGGCATTTGTGCGAGGAATTCCAGGGTTCCATGGAGAAGTGTCTAGAGGGCAGGCATGGGTTCCAGGTGGGCATATCCCCTTGACCCTGTGTCCTCCTCCACAGGAGGAAAGCAAGAACATGTCCCTCTAAGTGCAGAATCCAGGGCAGAGTCTCCTCCTGACTGGGGCTGAAGGTTGGAGTAAGAGGAATCTGACTGTGATCATTTGATCAATTGATGGCAAATCTGAGAAGGAACACAAGTTGGTCCTTTCTATTCCTTTGACCTGTAACTATTTCTGCCAACTCCACAATCAATTCCATTAACCAAGCAGGAAGGAACTGAGCAAGTTCAGTCCTTTTACTTCTACTTTACATTCAAAAAAAAAGAATAACGGTGGAACATGAGATTTCTTGATAGCTTGTGCTGGTCCAGCCTAAATCATAAATCAGAATTTAAATGTCTCATGGTTTGTGGTAAGTCCTAAGCTGACGTTATCCTCCAATTTTATGAAGCCTTGGAGGCTTACAAACCCAGATTCAGACTTGGTGGTTTGGGTATTAAAAACTGGTTCCTTTCCCTGGGTTTTATGTTACTAATTCAAATTCCACTAGACAAGGAATAAGGGATACAGTAGGAAAGCTCAGAGGACAAAGAATGCCCACCAGGGCTCGGGGAAGGACCCTCAATGAGACTTTGGAAACTCAAAATATCTTTGTTCCTAATTAGACTGACTAAGGAACCTGGAAGAAGCTACACCTGGAATTTGAAAAACTTTATAAATAACTGATGTCTTCAAAACAAGTCTTTTCCACCTCACCCCATCCCCACCTCCCACCAGCTGCCTTTGTTATGCTCCAGTATTTATAAAGCACCTGTAATCGCTTTCATTTCTTCTACTCTTTTTGACAGGCTATAGGAATGCAAAGGAAAGATAAACCAAAATAGCTAAGCCATGGGGTAATTTTCAAACAGGAATTAAAATTTTAAATTCTTTAAAATTTAGGAAGGAAATATATATTTTTAAAGGAAATATAATAACAACATTATGGATTTATAAAGTATCAAAAGAGAAAAATATATTACAACACTATTAAAAAGGAGGAGGATATACATTTAAAATAATATTGTAAAGGTCGTGAGGAAAGGAGTGCTGGGTGTGCTGCCGCCATTTCTTCCGCCTTCAGTTTCTGCGCCTTTCGCAGGGCTTCCAACAGAGTTATGTTGGGACAAAGCATCCGGAGGTTCACAACCTCTGTGGTCCGTAGGAGTCATATTATTATCTTGATTAAATGAAAAGTTCTTACCATAGGAGAAAAAAATGACGTAACAATCCTAGCATGTACACACTTAACAACAAAATTTCAAAATATAAGAAACAAAAATTGACAGAACTAAAAGAAAAAATACAAAATGTTACAATTACAGTTAAATATTTTAATATCCCTTTATTTAGTAATTGCTAGAACAAGTAGAAACAAATCAGTGAGGGTATGGGAAATTTGAGCAACATCATCAACCATGTTGACCTAATTGAAATTTATAGATCATTATATCCAATAACCACATAATACACATTCTTTTCAAGTGCAGATGGAATTTTCAATGGTAGAATGTATACAGGGCCATAAAGTGTCCAATACATTTTAAAGGATTAAAATCATGCAGAGTATGTTTCTAGAACATGACAATTAAACTAGAAATCCATAACAATAAACTACCTAGAAAATTCATCAAAATTTTGAAATGAAACATTTCATTTCATAAATTCTTTTTTTTTAAAACATTTATTTATTTATTTGTTTGTTTACTTCTGGCTGCATTGGGTCTTTGTTGCTGCACGCGGGCTTTCTCTAGTTGTGGCGAGCGGGGGCTACCCTTCAGTGTGGTGCGGGAGCTTCTCTTGTTGCGAAGCATGGGCTCTAGGCACGTGGGCTTCAGTAGTTGTGGCTTGCAGGCTCAGTCATTGTGGCTCGCAGGCTGTAGAGGGCAGGCTCAGTAGTTGTGGTGCACAGGCTTAGTTGCTCCGTGGCATGTGGGATCTTCCTGGACCAGGGCTTGAACCCGTGTGCCCTGCAGTGGCAGGCAGATTCATAACCACTGTGCCACCAGGGAAGTCCCTTCATAAATTCTTAAAACCCATTTTTAAAAGAAAAAATTAAAAGAGAATTTGGAAAATATTTTGAACTGAATAATAATGAAGACATATCAAAATGTGTGACTGCAACTAAAATAATTCTTAAGGGAAATAAATAGCTTGAATACATACTCATATTAGAAATGAATGAGATAAAATCAATTACCTAAGCCTCTGCCATGAGTAATTGGATAAAAAAGAGCAAACTAAATTCAAAATGAGTAGAAAAAAGTAATTAAGATGAAAACAGATATAAATATAATGGGAAAAAATAATAGAGTAAATAAACAAAACCAAAGTTGCAGTTTTGAAAAAACTGATAAACTTTTAGCTACACTGATGAAGAAAAAAAGAGAAAAATACCAGGAATTTTTAAAATGGGATAGCTTTACAGACCCTCAGATTTCAAAATAAAGGGATACTATATACAACTGTGTGTCAAAAATTGTGATGACTTAGATGAAATTTATAAATTCCTTAGAACCAGAATTTTACACAAAGATGCTTCAGGGACAGATGGTTTCATTGGTAAATTCTATAAACATTTGAGAAAACTAATATCAATCCTATTCAAACTCTTTCCAAAAATAGAGATGGAGAGAATAATTTTCAACTTATTTATTGAGTCCAGGATTATCTTAATATCAAATCCAAACAAGATGCAAGAAAGAAAATTGCAGGCCAGTGTGCTCCATGACCATTGATGGACAAGTCCTAAAAAAAAGTTAGCAAATCTAATCCATCAATATATAAAAATGATAAGGCAATATGAAACAGTGGGAATTACCTCACAAATGTTACTTTGGTTCAGCTTTTAAAAAATCTATTCATGTACAATTTACCACATTAACAGAATATAGGACAAAAATATGTAATAATTTAAGTTGATACAGAAGAGCACCCATTCATGATAAATACTCTCAGAAAACTGGAGAGGGAAAGAAATTTTCTCAACCTGATCAAGGGCACCTATGAAATCTATGAAAAGCCTATAGCTATCACATACTTGATGCTGTATTGAAGGTTTTTTTTCCCCTCAGATTGGAAACATAGGCAGGATGTATGATCTCACTACTTCTGTTCAAAATTGTTCTGGAGGTCATAGCCAATGCACTAAGACATGAAATTGAAATAAATAGCGTGCACTTTAGAACAGAAGAGATAAAACTGTATTTATTTGTCTATGAAGAAAATAAACTGTATTTGTATAGAAAATTCTAAAAAAGCTACATAAGTTGAATATAATTAATAAGTGAGTTTAGCGCATTCTCAGGATACAAATGAATATGCAAAAATTAATTGTCTTTTTCATATATGAGTAACAAACAAGTGGAAGATGAAATATTTTAAAAATCACTTTCAATAGCATGGAAGAAAACATAAAATACTTAGGAATAAATTTAATGCAGAGGGTGCAAGACCTCCCCCCTGAAAACAAAACGAAACAAAAAATTTGCAGAGAGAAAGAAAAAGAAACCTAAATTAATGGGGAGATATACTACATTTGTAAACTGGAAGATTCAGTTTTGTTACAATTTCAGTTCTTTCAAAATTGATCATACAGATTTAACACACTTCCAATGAAGTCTTAACAGTATTTTTATGTAGAAGTAGGCAATATAAATCTAAATTTTATATGGACATGTAAAGGATCTAAATATGCCAAAAAAAAAACCTGAAAAAAAAAAGTTGGAAGATTTACTCTACCTGATTTTAAGACCTACTATAAAGCTACACTAATCAAGACAGTGTGGTATTGGCAGGAGGACAGATAAATCGATCAATGGAAATGAATAGAGAGTCCAGAAATAGGTCCATACATGTACAGGCAATTGATTTCTGACAAAGTTGCCAGGTTAATTGAATGAGGAAAGGATAGTCTTTTCAACAAATTGTGTTGGATCAACTGGATACCCACATGAAAAAATTGAACTCTGATCTCTTCTTCACACAGTACACAAAAATTAATTCAAGATACTTCATAGACCTGAACATAAAACGGAAACCTACAAAACTTTTATTAAAAAAAATCTTTTGGCCTGGGGACAGGCAAAGTATTTTTGACATAACACAAAAAGCATTCACCAGGGATAAAAATAAATAAATAGGACTTTATCAGAATTCAAAATTGTTTTCCAAAACTGTGGTTGACTGTTTTCCTCTCATCCTAATGTGCGTACCCCTTTGCAGTGTGATTTTGCCATTCCTCACATCCAGAGACAGAGCCTTTTTCTCAGTCCGTTGAATAAAGCCTGGTCTTGTGACTTGCTCAGACCAAGAGAATGTGGCAGAAGTGATGTTTGCAAGTACCAGAGCCAACTTCCACACATGTGAGTGAGGACATTTTGAACCTCCCAGCCCAGTCAACCCTCCAGCTGAATCAAGCCTTATGAATAATCCCGGACTAAACCGAAGAGGAGATGCTCAGACAAACCATGCAATTGTGAGAAGGAATAAATCATCATTGTTTTACGCCATGAACTTTTGGGGGTGCTTTGTAATACAGCAAAGGCTAAATGAAAGGGAAATTGCTACCTGGAGGTGGGTGCTATATAAAAAAAACCTTAAACATGTGCCAGTAGCTTGGGGACCAGATGGCAGATGGAGGCAGGAAGGATGTAGAAAGGAACAGATAATGGAGACTGAACGGTCATAGGAAAGTTCTGCCGGAGGCTGGAGAAAGACTCACATTAGGTAATGGTGGAAAGACTGGCAAATTTCATACCTGTAGCAATTTAGAAGCTAGGAATGTAGTTAATTAACTTGTAGGTGTGAACAAGGAGATTTCCAGACAGAACGTTGAAAGTATCAATGCCAATGTTTAGCTATACATAAGATACATGGAGTGATAAATGAACTGAGGAAGGAACTGCTTGGCTTTCAAGGAGAAATTAGGACGTGTAATGGAAAATTAGGCTCAGTAATGGAAAAGAAAACTAACTTGGAAATAAAACTAACTTAGAAAATAAAACTATTTCTTATTCTCAGTCTTTCCCAGCAAGGAGTCTTGAAGTAGGAAATTGGGTAAAGATCAAACTATTGGTGTGGCTATAAGATAATTTTGTAAGAGCTCAGGACAATTTAAAGTGGTGCCTAGAAGACCCTCTCACCTTGACAAAGGACGTTTAAGAGCCGCGAGAGCCTTGTCCCCAAAGCAACCCAACAATGGCCCAAAATACAGAGAGGACTCTCAAAATTACAGATGTAAGCTTTGGGAGCATTGAATGAATTCCAGTCAAATTCATAGGAAAGCCATAATTTTTTAAAGAGTTGTATTAGAAAGAACACCACCAGCTTCACAGACATGTGGCTCTTCTGCTTCCTCATATTCATCATTTTGTCCCCTCCAGCATGACTTCTGCAGCTGTTGCTGTAGAGAAACTGCTGTCTTGGTGGGTGACAGTCAATGCCCTCCTAATCGCACATTGAATCAACTTTTTTTTATTATTTCCTTGTTCTCCTTGAACTTTTAGGGAGTATTTCACACTGTTGCTTGTTTCCCTTTTCTTGATGCTCTTCTCTCAGTCCAGCACTACACAACCTAGTTCTTTTGTTTCTCCAGTTAGTTCTTCTCTGACCCCTTTATGATTTTGCTTCCGCTTGCTAAGTAAATCTAGTTCTTGGCCATCTTCTCTTCTTTCCGTATATTCATTTCCAGGCTAATATCATATATAATCCCCTAACCTAAACTATCATTTCTATATGGAAATTTAAATCTACATCTTCACACCTTACCCTCATTCTAGAACTCTAGTCCTGTCAGCTTTTAGATCAGTAAGTCTGCCCTTGAAGCCCAACTCATTTAAAGGCAACAAACTTTACTATTGTATCTCCAAGAGCCTAGCACAGTGCCAAGCATAGTGTCTGATATATGGTGGGTGTGAAATTTGGTGATTTATTGGATGTTATTGGTGAGTAGGTGGTAAGTACAAGGATGACCCGTAACATTATTTTGGCTGCTGCAGAGATGATGGTTGTTAACTGAGATAGGGAATGGAGAAAGAAGAGGATGTACAAGAGGAGGAAGAAGAAAAAGAATTCTACATACAATTTTAAGCATGTTGAGTTTGAAATCCCAGCTGTGTACAGATACCGGAGTAAACTTCCTAAAACACAGTTTAATCATGACATGACTTCCTTGTTCAAAAACCTTCAAGAGTTCGTCACTGTTGACCAAATCTGTATCAGTCTGTCCTGGAATTTAAGATCCTCCACAATCTGGCCACTACTAGCTTTCCAAAATGATCTCACATCCTTCCCTTTTACCAAACATCTGCTATTCATCTCCTGGGCATGCGTCAGACAGTCCCACCTACTGAGCCATTCCTTCCATCTGGAGTGTACTCCTTCTCCAGCCTACCGGTGAAAATCCCATCCGTGCTTTAAGACTCAACTCAAATAGCATTTTATACAATTAGAATTGTTTTTCCAATTACCCAGACAGAAAGACCTATACCTCTAAGGACAGATCAATCTCATTATATGTACTGATCATATAACATTCCTTCTTAACTCGTGTTGTAGCTGTTCACATATATGTTTTATTACACCTACGAGAGTTAAAGTGTTAAGAGGGTAGAGATTGTGTTTCACTTATATTTTCAATCTTTCCATGTTCCAAGCCCATCATATGACATATAATAATGCTTAATAAATTATTATAAAATGAAACAATAGAATAGAGATGCATGAATAACTGAAGGCAAGAATGAATGAATGGATGAAGTAGTTGAGAATAACTCTTCTCCAGTTGCTTTTACATACTACCCTTCAGGAAATCCTTAATAACTATACCGAATGTGCCAACACTGAATGAAGCATGTGTTGAAGGAAGAGGCCAAGAAATCAGCTTGTCCGAGGACTTTCAAAGTTTGGGCTAATTAATCCATAGCTTGGAGTTTGTGGCTGTTGGTCCCACGTGGAACTTCTGTGCCAATTAGTAGAATAGACAATAAAAATAGACAAGTAAAATGTTTATACTTCTCCAGGTTCACTACATAATAAATTATTAATGCTTCCTGATACTATATTTTCCCTGAATCTATTTAAATGTGAATACATTGATGGAAGCAGAAAATACACTTATATTTCCATTGCTCCAATGTTATTTATAAAACTAACATTTATTACATATTTGATTGCAAAACAAATACGTGTTCATTCTAGAAAATTTGCACAAGAGAAGTACAGAGGTGAAGCACAAAGAGAAGCCCAAAGGTGAAATTAAAAGCACCTATAAGCTTCCTTCCGTAGTAGAAATCTGTTAATATATTGGTGTATATTCTTATGGGTTCTTTTTCCTAACTATGGGATAATACCATCTTTAATTTGGTGTCTTTTGCTTAATATGCCTAGAGTATTTTCTGTGTAATTAAGCATTCTTAACAGAACATAACTTTTGATGGTTGTACATCTTCTATCATATCCTCATATCATGAGTCAGTTTGTTATTGTTGGACATTTAGCTTGTTTTGAACATTTCATAATTACACATGACTCTCTGATAAACAGCCCTGTAGCCAAAGCTTTAGCATCTCTCTCATTATATCAATAGTTTGGTAAAGTCTAGCCCTGGAACTACTGGGTCAAAAAGTGTGTACAGTCTTACGATTTTTAAACACATATTACCAGAAGGTTTTTTGTTTTGTTTTTTAAGAAATTTATACCCTCATCAACACTGTGAAAATTTCTATTTACCCCTACTCTTTTCACCAGTTCTATAGGTAAAAAGTTATACTTCATTGTTTAACTTACATTTATCTGAGAATGTTTGTTCAATTTTCTCCTATCTTATATAAGCCCCCCCCCCAACTTTTTTTTTGGTTCTGCCACGTGGCTTGCAGAATCTCAGTTCCCCGACCAGGGATTGAACCTGGGCAACAGCAGTGAAAGTGCTGAGTCCTAACCACTGGACCGCCAGGGAATTCCCTTTTGTAAGCCCTTTTAATTTCTTCTTTTTTCACTTGACAGTCTATATCCCTTGTATTTTTATTGTACTGATGTTTGTAATAGCTATTTATTTATTAAAAATGTGAATCTTTTGTCATACATTACAATAACAATTTACCAGTTTTTGTATGCCTGTGAACTTTATTTATGTTGATTTTTTACATATAGACTGCTTCCATTCATGTTGTCAGAATGTCATTAGTTTCCTTTATGAATACTGCCTTTACATATATACAGGTTAATGTGCTTTTGCTTATCCTTTTATTTCATTTTTAATATTTTAATCTTTCAGTCAATTCATAGTTTACACTGAAGACGTTGAGAGATAGGATTATGACTTTATTTTCCCTCCAATAATTAGGTAACCCTCCTAGTACTATTATAGAATAATCACTTTCTTTGAACAACTTGAAACACTACGTTTATCATATATTGAATTCTTACACCATTTTCGGCTCTCGACTTTCTATTTTTTTTCATTTATCTGTATATTCTGAGAGGACACTTTTCATTATTGTAGAATTATAATGTGTATGAACATTTACTAATGTAATTTCACCCCCCTTCTTTTTAGAAGATATATTGGCTCTTCTTATCTATTTACTTTTCTAGATAAACTTTTTAAAGGATTTACTCAAGTCCCAAAAAAGTCTTTTTAGGATTTGATTGGTGTCTCAGTAAGATTCTTAAATTAAATAATGGTGAACTGACAACTTGCAAAATCCTATCTACCCAATGAGAAACATGATTTTATTCCAACTGTTCTTTCGTCAGTTAAGTTTTCTTTATGCATCAAGCAATTTTCTTATTACATTTATGTATAGGAATCTCGTTTTATTGTTGATATCATGGATGGAATTTTTTTTTAACATCTTTATTGGAGTATAATTGCTTTACAATGGTGTGTTAGTTTCTGCTTTACAACCAAATGAATCAGTTATATATATACATATGTTCCCATATCTCTTCCCTCTTGCGTCTCCCTCCCTCCCACCCTCTCTATCCCACCCCTCTAGGTGGTCACAAACCACCAAGCTGATCTCCCTGTGCTATGCTTCCTGCTAGCTATCTATTTTACGTTTGGTAGTGTATATATGTCCATGCCACTCTCTCACTTTGTCACACCTTACCCTTCCCCCCTCCCTATATCCTCAAGTCCGTTCTCCAGTAGGTCTGTGTCTTTATTCCTGTCTTACCCCTAGGTTCTTCATGACATTTTTTTTCTTAAATTCCACATATATGTGTTAGCATACGGTATTTGTCTCTCTCTTTCTGACTTACTTCACTCTGTATGACAGACTCTAGGTCTATCCACCTCATTACAAATAGCTCAATTTCGTTTCTTTTTATGGCTGAGTAATATTCCATTGTATATATGTGCCACATCTTCTTTATCCATTCATCCAATGATGGACACTTAGGTTGTTTCCATCTCTGGGCTATTGTAAATAGAGCTGCAATGAACATTGTGGTACATGACTCTTTTTGAATTATGGCTTTCTCAGGGTATATGCCCAGTAGTGGGATTGCTGGGTCCTATGGTAGTTCTATTTGTAGTTTTTTAAGGAGCCTCCATACTGTTCTCCACACATGGATGGAATTTTAATTCATTATATTTTCTAACAGAATATTGCTGACATATTGTCTATTTATTTTGTAACTGGCCAATTTGGTGAACTCTCCTGTAAGACATAAGGCGCTTACTTCTCGGCATTCTTAAGTATTATATATTGTCTACAAATATTTGTCTATTGGTTTTGCTATTCTTTTTTTCCTGATTTTTAGGAGTCCTTTTTTATTCTAGATATTGATCTTTTGGATTTCGAATATATACATATCTTCTCCCAATTGTCACCCAGCAATTAACTGTATGCATGGTGTACTTCACTTAACAGAATTCTTTAATTTTAATACAAAGTCATCAAAATTTCACCTTAAAGTTTGTGGTTTTGGGGGGGTCCCATTTAAGGTGCTTTCCCCCACCCTTAGGTAAAATTTACTCCAAGCTGTTCTTTATTAACTTTATAGTTTCGCATTTCACATTTTGATCTTTAATCCATTTGGAATATATTTTTGTAAACAGAATGAGGTAGGATTCCTCCATATTGTAAACCAGTTTTCTAACATCTTTCATTGATTAAATAATCCATCCTTTCAACATCAATTTGTGGTGTCACCTCTTTGATAAATCAAAAACATGTATAAAAGAGTAAAATTTTGAGCTCTTTATTTTCTACTTATATCTATTTGTCTTCCTATCTGATAAAGTAAATTCCCTCATGACCCTTTATATTTTTCAAACTTTAGCTATTCAAGAACTTTCATTCTTCCATATAAGTTTTTAAATGTTTGTTGAGCTTCTGAAAGAGTCCTGCTGGAATTTTAATGGCCTTGCATTGAGTATATAGACTGATTTGGTCAGATTAAAATCTTTATATCATGGAATGCTATCTCATCCATGAGTGTGTTGTCTTTCTATTTTATTGAAATCTTCCGTTTTATCCTGTGAGTTGTAAATTTTTCTCTCTAAAAGTTGTGTGCATTCTAGATACTTTATAAAATATGTTGTTACTATGAATGATACCTTATTTTCTAATTTATTTTCAGTTTCATTATTGGTGTCATAGAGGAATATTGTAACTCTGGCTGAATTCTCTTGTTAGTTCTAACAGCTCCTATTAGGTTTTTGATATAGATGATCATATCAAAGGAAAAGAATAGAAGTTTTAATTTTTCCCTTCCTAATCTCCCACCTTTTACATTCAGTGCTATGTTAAAAGTAGTAGTAATGAAGAAAATGCTTGTTTTCTTCCTAGCCTTAAAGGGAATATGTTCCTACGAATCTCCATTGAGTTTGATGTTTGCTTAGGGTTTTGGCATAAAATCTTTATCAAGTTAAGGAAGTCCTTTTTATTCTCAATCCTCCAAGAGGCTTTTTAAAAAATAAAAAATAAATATTTTAATTTAACCTTATAAAGTACTTTCTCTGCATCTACTTTTAATGTGGTAAGTTACATTGATAGACTTTCTAATGTTAAATCACCCTTACGTCTTAGGATGAACTCTCTTGATTAGAGGCACACTTGTGGGTTTAGGTAGCTAATATTTTCTTTAGAATTTGTGCATCTATGCTTATATGTAAACTTGTTTATACTTTTTCTTTCTTTCCTTCAACCATCCCCCTCTTAACTTTGTTGGCATTATCTAGAATTTTAATTCTGGATCGTAACAGATATATGGTAAATCTATTTCAGTCAGTCCTTCATTTATATTACACTATCTTCTTGAACTATTTTTTTTTTTGCTGGAATATTTTCTCTAAGAGAGTTTCCAAAAATATATTTGTAGCAAAACCCTTTATGCATAAAAATATCTTTATTACATGTTTATACTTTAATGATGGTTTCTGTAGATATAAAATTCTAAGCTTCAAAATAATTTTAACATTTTGAAAATATCTCTCCTTTGCCATCTGCCTCTGGTGCTACAATTAAGAAGTCTGATGTCAAACTGATTCTTGTTCTTCTGTAGGTGATCTACTTCTTTGTTCTGGAAGCTTTTGTAAATAACCCTTTGGTTTTGATGTTTTAAAATTTTATAATTTAAGATGTGGGTGCTTAGTGTGGGGTGTTTTTATATTTATTCTGCACTTCTTAATCTGAAGTTATATTTTTTGAAATATGGAAAATTCACAGTCATTTAATTACTTCCTCTCAACTTTTTTTTCTCTTCTTCCGGCGTTTCTAAATACCTTTTATATATAATTTTTTGTTTTCTTAATACATTCTTGGTGTCTTCTAGGCGAGTTCTTTAATACAGTCTCCTTAAAATGATAAGCCTTTTGCTATTCACGATATCAATTGAACTCTTTCCATTTTATTTTCATACCTAACATGTCTAGATAATTTTCCTTTATGACTTCTTCCTCCTCCGGCATTGAATAGTCTCTCTTTCATGTTCCTCTTTTGTGTTGTGAACGGCCGCCCTTATCCCACTGATGATAATTAATGCCTTTAAGTTCTTGCTCTGTCCCACCACTTTCTCTTGTTTTAACTGGTTGGAGCAGCTGCGCTCCTTTTTATAAAGGTTGTGAAGATGGCATGTTAACTGTCATCTAGCCACCTCCCAGCCTCCTGAAGGCTCTGATTCAACCACCTTGGTTTGTGATTAAAGCTCAGGTCCCAGCCTGTGCCCTTCCTGCTGAGAAAATGCTTCAGCTCTGTGTTGTCTCTATCTCTGCCCTGCTCAGCCTTTTCAGGAACTGTAATCACCTAGCTGCTGAGATGGGAATGAGCATGGGGCAACAAAGCTCAGAGACAAACCTTAGTTGTTTCTGGTTTTCAGCTTTATTGAAGTGTAATTGACAAATACAGATTGTGTATATTTAAAGTATACAACGTGATGTTTTGATATATATATATACAATGTGAGATGATTACCACAATCAAGTTAATTAACACATCCATCACCTCGCATAGTTTCGATTTTGGGGTCTGGGTGTGTGGGGAGAACACTTAGGATCAACCCTCTCAGCAGATTTCAGTGGAATATTTTTCAGCCTTAGAAAAGAAGGAAATCCTTCCATTTGCTACAACATGGATGAACCTGGAGGACATTATGTTAAACAAAGTAAGCCAGATGCAGAAGGACAAATACTGCATGATTGCACTTATATGTGGAATCTACAAAAGTCAGATTCAAAAGCAGAGAGTAGAATGGTGTTTGGCAGGGACCGGGAAGCAGGGAAACAGGGAAATGTTGGTTAAAGAGTACAAAAGTTCAGTCATGGGCTTCCCTGGTGGCGCAGTGGTTGAGAGTCCGCCTGCCGATGCAGGGGACATGGGTTCGTGCCCCCGTCCAGGAAGATCCCACGTGCCGCGGAGCAGCTGGGCCCGTGAGCCATGGCCGCTGAGCCTGCGCGTCCGGAGCCTGTGCTCCGCAAAGGGAGAGGCCACAACAGTGAGAGGCCCGCATACAGCAAAAAAAAAAAAAAAAAGTTCAGTCATTCAGGATGAATCAGTTTTGGAGATCTAATTCTGATGTACAACAAGCCCTAGTTATTAGCTGCATTCCACTCCTGACAGGTAGATGCACTACCTTGATTTTAATCTCTCCCCTCATTGCTGGAGCTGGTGCTTTACTGATGCTGCTATATATGACATCATATATGACATTCTGCCTTGCAGAAGTGAAGGGACTAATGCTGGAGAGAAAAAAAAAAGACAGAGAGAAGCTGAAAAAACCCTTTCCCTAATCCTAGCTGTGGTACCCAGCTCTTTTTTTATGTTAATTGCTTATTCTCATACTACCAGGACCCAATTACATACTGTTGCCCAGAAGGGTTTTTTGGTTTGCTTTGTTTTTGTCCTTGTTTGTTTGTTTTTAATGTTAACTACCTTGATTCATGAATCTCCTCCTAGCTTCTATGGCATATGCATTCACAAGGGGAGGCCAGAAACACTTCCTAGTGCTGTTATCCTGTCTGCTGTGATTTTTATATGTTCGTCTTTTACCTAGTGTTCATGGCGAATCTTGATTATTTGTAGATTAGATGTTCCATGTGGAGAATTATGTCTTTGTAGAAATAACGTCAGTGATGTATCTCCCTTTGCGATTATTAAACTCTTTTTTTCTTGTCCTATTGTATTTGTTAGATTCTCTAATAGAATATTAAGAGTAAGACTGATATTGAGAATTATTGTCTTGCTCTTGACATTAATATAAATAATATTTGCTTTAGGTTTGGGATAGATGTCCTTTATCAGCTTAAGAAAGTTTCCTTCTATCCTTAGTTTTAAAACTCAGAGAGTTTTTAGTTTTTGTTTAAATCATGAATGTTGTTGAGTGCTTTTTCTGCATTTGTTGCTAAGATCATATGGTTTGCCTTCTTTTTTCTCCTTCTTTCCTTTTCTTTTTTTCATTCTCTCCTTGTTTTTGGTTTTCTTTCTTTAATCTGTTAATTTATGTGGCAGGAATACATAAGTGGATTTTCTAATATTGAATCATCCTTATGTTCTTGGAATAATATGTACTTGGATTTGACTTGCTAATAGTTCAAAATTTTTGTATCTGTGCTCGTAAATGAGATTGTGTTATATGTTCTCTTATTTTTGCCCAGTTTAGGTCAATTTTATATTAATCTTAAAAAATGAGTTGGATTACCTTCCCCGATGAAACTATTTATTGGGTTTTTGGCCAACCCAATATGTAAGATAGGGAATACCTATTCCTTCAAACTAGAAAAACTAGGCAGTAAAACTATTAAGACCGGTAATATTTTGTGAGGTGGAAGAAACAGTTTACTGGTTAAATTACTTTAAAAGATATTAACAGGTTTTTTTTTTATTTCTTCTTGAGATAATTTTGAGAATTTAGATTTTTCTAGAAAATTTTCATTTCATCTGTTTCACAGTTTATTGGTTAAAGTCATTCATAATGTTCTCATGATTTTTAAAATCTCTGTTATGTATGTAGTTATGCCCTGTTTATACATTACTAACCTTTCTTTCTTTATAACCTTTTTTTTGGCCATTATATATTCTCTTCCTCTTGCCCCAACTCCTTTCTGACTTGGAGTTATAATTTTTGTATATAACCTTTTAGTACTTATTCTTTTAAATACGTATACCTATTCATCTTCTAATGAAAACTCTTCAGGAATCCTTAGCCAAAAGTTTTTAGATTGCTGGAGTTATCCACTCTGCACACCTTCCCCACCGTCTCCTTTGTTATTAACTGTCTGCAGTTTTAGGTTTACCTTTAAAAAATATTAAAAATTAATTAAGTCAACTGTTTTATTAAATTTATAAACATACTTCATCAATTTCTGGGCTCACCACTGTTCCTTATAACTCACTTCATTTCTCTAGGGTCACTTGTCACTCTTTGGTGGTTCCTTCAACATGGGTTGAGAGATGAGAACAGTTTGAGTCTCTGTATGACTGGAAATGTCTTATTTCCTCCTCACTTTTCTCTGGAAGCTTTCTACTCTTTTTTGTTTTTTTCCTCCTTTTGGATCTCTGGGATAGAGATTTGGAGTGATCGTCATTCATGGTTCATGACCACTAAGTACTATATATTTTTGTCTATCTATCTACCTATCTATCTATCTGTCTGTCTTTTCCATCTCTATAAAGGTAAATATCAGTATATATCAATATCAGTTCAGAAACAGATATATAGATATAGTTGATATAGATATATTGTATTTAATATCTAACATTTGAGGAATCTTTAAGAATGAAAAACTAAATTATTACAAAAACCATACATCTTTTAATGGGCTCTTTCCCTATCCCATCCCTCCGTCTCCCTCCCTCCCAGAAATAATCCCTAATATGAATTTTGTGTTTACTTTTCCCTTGCTTTAATACATGTTTTGTCATCTATTTATCTAGGCCTTTACAACATATTATTTGATGTAGCTTGGTTTTAAATTTTATAAAAAGGGTATCTTACTAGATATAGTTCTCTGGAACTTGTTTTTTTCATGTAATATTTTAAGATTCATCCAGGCCATTGTATATGGTTGTAGTTTTTTCATTTTCTTTGCTATGAAATATTCCATGGTATAAATTTATTTTTATTTATTTATTTATTTTTTCCATGGTGTATATTTATACAATTTAACTTTCCCCTGTCAATGGACATTTAGGATGCTTTAATTTTTTGATATTATGAATCATGCTGCTATGACATTTTTGTACAAATTCTTGAGACGCATATACTAAAGTTTTTTCTTGGATATATATCTGGGGGTAGAATTGCTGAGTTGCAGAGTATAAGGATGTTCAATTTTACACGATAATGTCAAATTGCTTTTTAAAATAACTGTCAATTTACACTCCCCAAAATTACACATGGGGATGCCATTGATACACTTGCCAAAACTCAATATAATCAGATTTCTTTAATTTTTAAAGATCAAATTAGTAAAAAATGGCATCTCAGTTTGTCTTAATTTGCATTTCCCTGATTACTAGTGGTGTCGGATATCTCTTTACTTTTTAACTAACCATATGATTTCCTTTTTGATGGAATTCAGAAAATCTTTCTCCCCCTAGTGAGTTGTTTGTTTGTTTCTTATCAACTTGTAGAAATTTTAAAATATATTCTCAGTTGTAATATTTTGTTGGTTGTATGAGTATTTTCTACCAGTTCATAGTTTGATTTTTCACTTTTTTGAAGTCTCTTTTTCTGAGCAGAAGTTTTAACAATCTTAATGTAGTTGAACCTATCAATCTTTTCTTTTTAAAGTTGGTGCTTTTAGTGTATTATTTAAGAAATCCTACCCTACCACAAGGCCAGAAAGACATTCATCTACATTTTTTTTCTAAAAGTTTTAAAGGTTCACTTTTGACATTTATATTCTTAGAAATTTTATTTTTGGACTCTCCAGTTTTGCTGGGTTTATTTTCTTCATTTTGCTCAGTATTGGTGAATACTTATAATCCAGGGACCCATGTCTTTCTTCATTGCTGGAAAACGCTCAGCAATTGTTGTTTTGAATATTGCTTCTCCATCTATACCTCTAATTTCTCCTTACAGAGCTCCTAGTTAATGGAAGTTGAAAATTCTCAATATATTATCTATCTTTCAACAGTTCTTTCTTTCTTAAAGTTTCTCTACTTCTCTATGTGTATTTGGAGAAAACATTTTTATACTTTATTCCAATTCACTGAGTCTTCATTTAGCTATATCTAGTCAAGAGATTATCCCATTATTGAATTTATTTGACAACCATAGTTTTCAACTTAATTATTTCATTTTTTAAAAATATCCACTTACATTTCATAATTTTATCCTTATTCGTAGATATTATTTCTTCATTTATCTCTTTGAAAACCCTAAACATACTTACTTTGAAGTCTATTTCAGATTTTTCTGTTATTTATTTCTGTCTGTTGTAAATTCATATTCTGATAGTTGATTTTGTTGACTTTTTTCCTACATTCTGTGGACTTTTTTGGAATTTATATATTTAGGCTCATCTTGAATGGGTGGATATTTCTCTCATTCTTTTTCTTTGGGATGATTCTCCATTTAGTGGCCTTGAAATAATTGTCCCTAGGCCGTCCAGGAACATGTCTTACATTGGAGGCCTAGAACTCCTGCTCTGCAGTGAAATTGGAGATGTCAGCCTGGCTTGGCTCTTTTCTTCGTCTTAAAGCTCTGCTTTGTCTTACCTTCCTTAGCCCAGGAAACATTTGGCAACAACAGTTAGGAGGCCTGAAATTCAACCTAAAAGTATATTTTATTTTATATTTCCTTAATTGTTAAAGTCAAAAGTGAAACATTATCACTTGTCTCCTCCCACTTTAGATGAGGAATTTAGCATATAAATTCCTCCTTCTCTTTTACTTCTTGGTTTTGCTGATATGATTTGGGAATTTAAATCAGGATTATTGCTCTCAATTTATTATTTTTAAATAGCCAGTTCCCTCTTAAATGGGAATGCTCCAATGTAATATAGTAGGAACACCCATGATTTTCTATGCCTCCATAAATGGAGCACTGGTGATCATGAAGAATATAATTTTGGGGGTGACTGCCAATTTTCTTCTATGTAAGTGACAATTGCAAAAGAAACGAAAACAGAAGTAGCATAATGAAAATAGGCGTTCTTTGTAGGTCATTCTAACAGTTAACTTCTTTTTTCAGAGCAGCTTTTAGCTTATATCCTTATTGTAAATAGCTTACCCAGTAAGGATTGGAAAAGCTCATGAGGATGTGGAGATATTTAAATGTAAAGTAGTCACAGGCACTGGAAATAGAGCAAACACCAAAACCTGATGGTCTACACCATCATGGAATTTATGGTCTAATTAAACAAACTTAATCACCTGTAGTTCCTTTGCAAGTTCACCTTCAACACATTTCATTCTGTCTTTCATCTCCATAGCTCTTCTCAGAGACCCTCATGACCTCCATGTTGCCAAATCCATTAGCCTTTCGCCATATTTTACTTGACAACATTCAAGAGAGTTAACTACCTATCTTTCTAAAAATCACTTTTCTCTCTTAGTCTATTTTTTTAAATTTTATTTATTTTTTTATAAAACTAATAAGCAGGTTCTTATTAGTTATCTATTTTGTACATATTAGTGTATATATGTCAATCCCAATCTCCCAATTCATAACACCACCACACGCCCACCACTTTCCCCCCTTGGTGTCCATACATTTGTTCTCCATGTCTGTGTCTCTATTTCTGCCTTGAAAACAGGTCCTCTGTACCATTTTTCTAGATTCCACATATATGTGTAATATACGATATTTGTTTTTCTCTTTCTGACTTACTTCACTCTGTATGACAGTCTCTCGGTCCATCCACGTCTCTACAAATGACCCAATTTTGTTCCTTTTTATGGCTGAGTAATATTCCATTGTATATATGTACCATGTCTTCTTTATCCATTTGTCTGTCAGTGGGCATTTAGGTTGCTTCCATGACCTGGCTATTGTAAATGGTGCTGCAGTGAACATTGGGGTGCGTGTGTCTTTTTGAATTATGGTTTTCTCAGGGTACATGCCCAGTAGTGGGATTGCTGGATCATATGGTAATTCTATTTTTAGTTTTTTAAGGAACCTCCATACTGTTCTCCATATTGGTTGTATCAATGTACATTCCCACCAGCAGTGCAAGAGGGTTCCCTTTTCTCCACACCCTCTCTAGCATTTGTTGTTTGTAGATTTTCTGATGATGCCCATTCTAACTGATGTGAAGTGATACCTCATTGTAGTTTTGATTTGCATTTCTCTAATAATTAGTGATGTTGAGCAGCTCTTCATGTGCCTCTGGGCCATCTGTATGTCTTCTTTGGAGAAATGTCTATTTAGGTCTTCTGCCCATTTCTTGATTGGGTTGTTTGTTTTTTTAATATTGAGCTGCATGAGCTGTTTATAGATTTTGGAGATGAATCCTTTGTCCGTTGATTCCTTTGCAAATATTTTCTCCCATTCTGAGGGCTGTCTTTTCGTCTTGTGTATAGTTTCCTTTGCTGTGCAAAAGCTTTTAAGTTTCACTAGGTCCCATTTGTTTATTTTTGTTTTTATTTCCATTACTCTAAGAGGTGGTCAAAAAAAATCTTACTGTGATTTATGTCAAAGAGTGTTCTTCCTATGTTTCCCTCTAAGAGTTTTATAGTGCCTGGTCTTACATTTAGGTCTTTAATCCATTCTGAGTTTATTTTTGTGTATGGTGTTAGGGAGTGTTCTAATTTCATTCTTTTACAAGTAGCTGTCCAGTTTTCCCAACACCACATATTGAAGAGACTGTCTTTTTTGCATTGTATGTTCTTGCCTCCTTTGTCATAGATTAGTTGCCCTCAGGTGTGTGGGTTTATCTCTGGGCTTTCTATCCTGTTCCACTGATTTATATTTCTGTTTTTGTGCCAGTAACATATTGTCTTCATTACTGTAGCTTTGTCGTATAGTCTGAAGTCAGGGAGTCTGATTCCTCCAGCTCCATTTTTCTTTCTCAAGATTGCTTTGGCTATTCAGGGTCTTTTGTGCTCCATACAAATTTTAAGACGTTTTGTTCTAGTTCTGTAAAAAATGTCATTGGTAATTTGATAGGGATTGCATTGAATCTGTAGATTGCTTCAAGTAGTACAGTCATTTTCACAATATTGATTCTTCCAATCCAAGAACATGGCATGTCTCTCCATCTTTTTGTGTCATGTTTGATTTCTTTCATCAGTGTCTTATAGTTTTCTGAGTACAGGTCTTTTACCTCCTTAGGTAGGTTTATTCCTAGGTATTTTATTCTTTTTGTTGCAATGCTGAATGGGATTGTTTCCTTCACTTCTCTTTCTAATCTTTTGTTATTAGTGTATAGTAGTGCAAGAGATTTCTGTGCATTAATTTTGTATCCTGCAACTTTACCAAATTCATTGATTACCTCTAGTAGTTTTATGGTGGCATCTTTAAGATTATCTATGTATAGTGTCAGGTCAGCTGCAAACAGTGACAGTTTTACTTCTTCTTTTCTAGTTTGTATTCCTTTTATTTCTTTTTCTTCTCTGATTGCTATGGCTAGCCCTTCCAAAACTGTGTTGAATGATAGTGGTCAGAGTGGACAGCCTTGTCTTGTTCCTGATCTTAGAGGAAATGCTTTCAGTTTTTCACCATTGAGAATGATGTTTCTGTGGGTTTGTCATATATGGCCTTTATTACGTTGAGGTACGTTCCCTCTATGCCCACTTTCTGGAGAGCTCTTATCATAAATGGGTATTGAATTTTATAAAAAGCTTTTTCTGCATCTATTGAGGTGATCACATGGTTTTTATTCTTCAATTTGTTGATATGATGTATCATATTGATTGATTTGTGTATATTGAAGAATCCTTGCATCCCTGGGATAAATCCCACCTGATCGTGGTGTATGATCCTTTTAATGTGTTGTTGGATTCTGTTTGCTCGTATCTTGTTGGGGATTTTTGCATCTATATTCATCAGTGATATTGGTCTGTAATTTTCTTTTTTGTAGTATCTTTGTCTGGTTTTGGTATCAGGGTGATGGTGGCCTCATAGAATGATTTTGGGAGTGTTCCTTCCTCTGCAATTTTTTGGAAGAGTTTGAGAAGGATGGGTGTTAGCTCTTCTCTAAATGTTTGATAGAATTCACCTGTGAAGCCATCTGGTCCTGGACTTTTGTTTGTTGGAAGATGTTTAATCGCAGTTTCAATTTCATTACTTGTGATTGGTCTGTTCATATTTTCTATTTCTTCCTGGTTCAGTCTCAGAAGGTTATACCTTTCTAAGAACTTGTCTTTTTCTTCCAGGTTGTCCATTTTATTGGCATAGAGTTGCTTGTAGTAGTCTCTTATGATGCTTTGTATTTCTGCGGTGTCTGTTGTAAATTCTCCTTTTGCATTTCTAATTTTACTGATTTGAGTCCTCTCCCTCTTTTTCTTGATGAGTCTGGCTAATGGTTTATCAATTTTGTTTATCTTCTCAAAGAGCCAGCTTTTAGTTGAATAGATCTTTGCTATTGTTTTCTTTGTTTCTATTTCATTTATTTCTGCTCTGATCTATGATTTGTTTCCTTCTGCTAACTTTGGGTTTTGTTTGTTCTTCTTTCTCTAGTTCCTTTAGGTGTAAGGTTAGATTGTTTATTTGAGATTTTTCTTGTTTCTTAAGGTGGGATTGTATTCCTACAAAATTCCCTCTTAAAACTGCTTTTGCTGCCTCCCATAGGTTTTGGATGGTCGTGTTCTCATTGTTATTTGTCTCTTGGTATTTTTTGATTTCCTCTTTGATTTCTTCAGTGATCTCTTATTTAGTAAGTATTGTTTAGCCTCCATGTGTCTGTGGTTTTTTCGCTTTTTCCTCTGTAATTGATTTCTAATCTCGTAGCATTGTGGTCGGAAAAGATGCTTGATATGATTTCAGTTTTCTTAAATTTACCAAGGCTTGATTTGTGATGCAAGATGTGATCTGTCTTGGAGAATGTTCTGTGTGCACTTGAGAAGAAAGTGTAATCTGATGTTTTCGAATGGAATGTCCTATAAATTTAATATCAGTTAAATCTATCTGGTCTATTGTGTCATTTAAAGCTTGTGTTTCCTTATTAATTTTCTGTCTGGATGATCTGTCCATTGGTGTAAGTGAGGTGTTAAAGTCCCCTGCTATTATTGTGTTATTGTTGATTTCCTCTTTTACGGCTGTTAGAATTTGCCTTATGTATTGAGGTGCTCCTATGTTGGGTGCATATATATTTATAAATGTTATATATTCTTGGATTGATCCCTTTATCATTATGTAGTGTCCTTCCTTGTCTCTTGTAATATTCTTTATTTTAAAGTCTATTTTATCTGAAATGAGTATTGCTACTCCAGCTTTCTTTTGATTTCCATTTGCATGGAATATCTTCTTCTATCCCCTCACCTTCAGTCTGTTTGTGTCCGTAGCTCTGAAGTGGGTCTCTTGTAGACAACATATATATTGGGTCTCATTTTTGTATCCATTCAGCAAGACTGTGTCTTTTGGTGGAGCATTTAATCCATTCACATTTAAGGTAATTATCAATATATATGTTCCTATTACCATTTTCTTAATTGTTTTGTGTTTGTTTTCATAGGTCCTTCTCTTCTCTTGTGTTTCCCACTTAGAGAAGTTTCTTTAGCATTTGTTGTAGAGCTGGTATGGTGGTGCTGAATTCTCTTAGCTTTTGCTTGTCTGTAAAGCTTTTGATTTCTCTGTCAAATCTGAATGAGATCCTTGCTGGGTAGAGTACTATTGGTTGTAGGTTCTTCCCTTTCATGACTTTCAATATATTGTTCCACTCACTGCTGGCTTGTGGAGTTTGTGCTGAGAAATCAGCTGTTAACCTTATGGGAGTTCCCTTGAATGTTATTTGTCATTTTTCCCTTGTCACTTATAGTATTTTTTCTTTGTCTTTAATTTTTGTCAGTTTGATTGCTATGTGTCTCAGCCTGTTTCTCCTTGTGTTTATCCTGCCTGGGACTCTCTGTGCTTCCTGGACTTGGGTGGCTATTTCCTTTCCCATGTTAGGGAAGTTTTCTACTATAATCTCTTCAAATATTTTCTCAGGTTCTTTCTCTTTTCTCCTTCTGGGGCCCCTATAATGCAAATGTTGGTGCTTTTAATGTTGTCCCAGAAGTCCCTTAGGCTGTCTTCATTTCTTTTCATTCTTTTTTCCGTATTCTGTTCCATGGCAGTGAATTCCACCATTCTGTCTTCCAGGTCACTTATCCATTCTTCTGCCTCAGTTATTCTGCTGTTGATTCCTTCTAGTGTATTTTTCATTTCAGTTATTGTATTGTTCATCTCTGTTTGTTTGTTCTTTAATTCTTCTAGGTGTTTATTCTTTAATTCTTCTAGGTCTTTGTTAAACATTTCTTGCATCTTCTCGATCTTTGCCTCCATTCTTTTTCCGAGGTCCTGGATCATCTTCCCTATCATTATTCTGAATTCTTTTTCTGGAAGGTTGCCTATCTCCACTTCACTTGGTTGTTTTTCTGGGGTTTTATCTTGTTCACTCATCTGGTACATAGTACTCTGCCTTTTCATTTTGTCTGTGAATGTGCTTTTTGTTTCACAGGCTGCAGGATTGTAGTTCTTCTTACTTCTGCTGTCTGCCCTCTGGTGGATGAGGCTATCTAAGAGGCTTGTGCTAGTTTCCTGATGGGAGGGACTGGTGGTGGGGAGAGCTGGGTGTTGCTCAGGTGGACAGAGCTCAGTAAAACTTTAATCTGCTTGTCTGCTGGTGGGTGGGGCTGGGTTCCCTTCCTGTTGGTTGTTTGGTCTGAGGCAACCCAGCACTGGAGCATAGAGGCTCTTTGTTGGGGCTAATGGTGGACTCCGGGAGGGCTCACGCCAAGGAGTACTTCCCAGAACTTCTGCTGCCAGTGTCCTTGTCCCTGTGGTGAGCCATAGCCCCCCCCACCTCTGCAGGAGACCCTCCAACACTAGCAGGTAGTTCTGGTTTAGTCTCCTATAGGGCCACTGCTCCTTACCCCTGGGTCCTGATGTGCACACCACTTTATATGTATCCTCCAAGAGTGGAGTCTCTGGTTCCCCCAGTCCTGTCAAAGTCCTGCAATCAAATCCCACTAGCCTTCAAAGTCTGATTCTCTAGGAATTCCTCCTCCTGTTTCCAGAGCCCCAGGTTGGGAAGCCTGACGTGGGGCTCAGAACCTTCACTCCAGTGGGTGGACTTCTGTGGTATAAGTGTTCTCCAGTTTGTGAGTCACCCACCCAGCAGTTATGGGATTTGATTTTATTGTGATTGTGCCCCTCCTACCATCTCATTGCAGCTTCTCCTTTGTCTTTGGATGTGGGTTGTCTTTTTTAGTGAGTTCCAGTGTCTTCCTGTCGATGATTGTTCAGCAGTTAGTTGTGATTCCAGTGCTCTTGCAAGAGGGAGTGAGTGTACGTCCTTCTACTCTGCCATCTTGAAGCAATTTCTCCTCCCTCTTCGTTTTGATGAAACCAAACTCCTGGTTTTCCTGGCTGCTCCTCTGTGATCTGACTAATAAATATTGGAGTTCCCAGGGCTTGTTCCTGAATCTCCATTTCTTCTAGTACTCTCTCCTTATGAAATCTTATTCAGTCCCATAGCTTTAAATAATGTACAGTGAGGATCTCAAAGCTAATCCTCAGCTCTGAATCCTCTTTTAAGCTCCAAACTCATAGGTCTAATTGCCTACTTCACATCATATCCACTTGATATGGACATGTAATAGACAACTCAAACAAACCATGAACTGTTGCCCACCAAACTGTCCCTTCTCAATTATTCCCTTACCTTACCTTGGTAAATGATTCTACCAGCCAGTTGCTAAGCTAGAAGTCTACGAATATTTCCTCACTTTTCCTTAACCCCAGTGTCCAATCCATCCACTTTTCTCCATTCCCACTGCCACCACTGAAGTCTCAGCCACCATCACCTCTTGCCTTTACCACAGCAAATCCTCACTGGTGTTCAGGATTTCGTGCCTGCTTCACTCCAGTCCCTTCTTCACATGGCAGACAAAGTGATCTTTTAGAATATGAATCACATCATGTTATTCCCTGGCTTAAGACCCATCATCGCTTCCCAGTGCCTTTAGAAAAAAGCACGTAACGTAGCTCCTCTTAACATGGCTTATTTCACCAGCTTCATCTTATTCCATTCTCCCCCAGCTCTTTTCTAGTCCTTAAACATGGCAGGTTTTTTTCTGCCTGAGATCCTTTATATTTGCTGTTCCCTCTGCCTGGGAGGTTCTTTCCCTGGGTCTTTACAAGGTCTTGACTCAGCTATACCGTTGTCAAAGATGTTTTCTCTGACCACACTATGTAAGTTATCCCCCAGATTATTTAGTTCTGTAAATATTTTCCTTTTTCCCTTCATAATATTATATGACATTATCTTATTTATTTACTGTTTGTCTCCACCCATTAGAATATAAGTTCCTCAGGGTGGAGACTTTGTGTTTTTCATTGACATATTGCCATAACCTAGAACTAGGGTGACAGTATAATTTATTTTACAACCTGGGACACTTGTTTTGCACTAAAATACTAAGATGGATTGGATACAAGGATAACAGGTGTAAACATGGATTACCCGAGGCAAACTGTGAACGTGTGGTCAGTCTGGCAAGAGCACTAGCTGACACCTAGATGGCCCTCAATGATGAACAAACGATTACAGAATAACATAGTGCTAAGTGAAAGAACCTGGTATGAAAAGGTTAACTACTGTATTATTTCACTGATACGATATTCTAGAAAAAACAAAAGTAGAGAGAGGGTAAGCACATCAGTGGTTGCCAGTGACTTGGGGAAGGGGGAAGGCTGAATAGGCAAAGCACGGGGGGATGTGAGACTATCCGATGTGATACTGTAATGGTGAACATGTGGCAGTATGCATTTGTTAAAACCCATAGAGCTTTACAGTACAAACAGTGAACCTTAATGTATGCAAATTTAGAAAAATTACTTAGGAGGTCAAGGTGTCCTAGGATCAAATGCAAGTTAGGACAAAAGGGTCTAACTATATTATAAATGTATAAAAAAACCTCACTGAGGGAAGTTGGGTGGGGAGGTGCTGACCTGAGTAACTTTGGAAGTGAGTGGGGACTGTAAAAGTAAGGAACAGCACATAAGCACCGTCATCTGTTTGGTAAAGTTGTTTCCCACAAGGGTATGGGTTAATAATTCTGAAACCACTATACATTGTACACTAGAATTGAACAATTAAGTGAATGAATGGCAGGTAGTGTGATCCAGGTTCTCACTGTTGGAAGGTTCAGATAAGCAAGGAAGGAGAAGAGACTAGAATGAGCCATGTGGTACTGAATTCGGGTTGGAGACATCAGTACAAACTCATGTTAGTTCATATAGGTAGGAGTGGCTATCTATAAAGATAGAAATATTTATAGCTATATGTATATACATGGATTAGTGTACACATGTATATTTCCTTGCTCTATAAGCAATGAACACATTCGGCACACAGACCATGGTATCTAATACCTTCTCAAGCAAGAAGAATCAGAGATCTTTGGAGAAATGGCTGATTCTAGGACTTAGGCGGGGAATATGTAGCCTGAAGTATGTAGTAGTGCCAGTAAATAATGAAATGCACGCACACACACACACACACACACACACAAAAGGATAAGGACATGTCAAAAGAACACAGCAGCCAACCTGAAAGGGTTCTCTTGGGCCAAAACTGGAGCAATCTGAGCAACAAAATAAATAATATAGTATTAGATTATAACAGAAAGCATAAGATAAATATTCATGAGTTCATACGGATATAAATAAATGATTGAATAAATTAAGAAATGGAGGAGAAGAGAGAATTCTCTCGTGCAAAAGATTTCCAAATAATTTATGTAGAAATTCACCTCTCAAGGAGGTGGAACATAGCTTCTCAGTCCTTAAGTGTGGGCTGCACGTGGTGACTTCGTCCCAAAGAGTAAAGTATGGAAAGGGGGAAAACAGCTTTACAATGGAGAAATCTGACAGAGACTACTGCAGCCAGGTGATCAGGGTCACCCTCAAGAGTGATAAGCCATATTGATAGCAGGTACCCTTGAGAAGATGTGATGAGAATTCCTCCCCCAAACCCATAACCCCAGTCTAGCCATGATTAAAACATCAGGCACACTCAGATTAAAGAATAGTTTTTAAAATAGCTAACCAGTACTCCTCAAAACTGTCAAGGTCATGAATAGCAAGGAACGTCTGAGAAACCATCACAGTCCAGAGGAGCCTAAGGAAATACGACGACCAAATGTAATATGGTTTCCCAGATGGGATCCTGGGACAGAAAAAGGGCATAAGGTAAAAATTAAGGAAATCTGAATAAAATACAGAATATGTAGATTACTCTAGGAATAGAACAAGGGATACCTGACTTACTCTGGTGAGTGGGGGAGGAGAGGGTTCTTTGAAAAAGCAATATAGAAACTGAAGCCTGAAAGGTGACTAAAAGTCAGCACAAGAGTGGGTTCTGAGTTGGGAGCAAGCTGAGAACATTCTAGACAAAGGGGTAGCATATGGGATGATCCACATGCTACCAGAGAAAAGCATGTTAACATTGAAGAAAAGTAAACAAGCCCAATATCGTATGTCCATCATCCCACTCTTCCTCCAGAGCAGCTCTTGAAGAGGCTGTGATTAATCCCACTTTATGGATGAGGAAATGAAGACCATGTTCCCAATGGCACATGGATGAGGAAATCGAAATCATGCTCCCAGTGGCACACAGCTGATTGGTGATTAAAACAGAATTGGGATCCCAGCCCAACAGACTCTAAAAGCTAAATCCTTTCCTCTTGTGCTACTTTCCATTCGCCTATAAAAGTGGCTGGGGTCAGGCAGTTTCTCACTTCTGAAAAGGAGAACCCATGGAGTTAACATGCAGATCAGCAGGCATCCTGGGAATGGTCAGCCACAACACCATGATTTCTCACTAAGCTGCTCTCACAAGAAGCGCTCTCGTACTTGCCAGGAACCAGAGCCCTCTGAATCCAGAGGTCAAATTCCAACCTATGAACCCAAGGGGAATTATGTATCATGAAAATATGGCCTGAGAGCTGGAACCGAAAAAAAAAAAAAAAAAAGCCTGTTATGGGAACAAGAATTAGAACAGTGGAAAGAAGGATAGGGCTGGAGACAGGCTGTACTTGGGTGGAGGAGAGGTGCACAAGGTGAAGCATTCAGTCTTGACTTGGAAGGTGCCACCCAGAAGGGTCATGAGTCAGCCCAGTTTTATTAATTTAAAGGGCTCTGCCTCCACTTTCACCTCCAGCTTTGTCCCTCCTCCACCCTTTAACAATCTGTTAAACAGCTAGGAGGAACCGTCCAAACCTAGCACCCACGTGAAAAGCATCATGGGTGTCCTCACTGGCAGAGCCTGGGAACAGGGCATCTCCTCTGGAGCAGGGTAGGGAAAGGGAGATACCTTGCACAGAAAACAAACTCAAGTGCTGGACTGAAGCTTTACAGCACTGGTAACAAAAGGAGTGATATAGAGTCCTTAAAATGCCAAAAAGAAAAGATGGCCAAAACATTTTCTGGAACGTCCATACCAATGTAAAAAGCACTCAGAGGGTGTGGACTATTAAGCAAGCTGGTTATAATGGATCATTAGACCAACTGCTTTTAAGTTAAAGGTCTGGGGATACGTTTACTAATGAAAAAGGATGGAAATACAACACTGTTCAATATTATTTGGCCGAACGAATGTGAGGCTGGGAAGGGAACAGGGAAAAGCTGGTATTCTTTTTTGTCTTTGTCACAGTTCCTAGGTAAAGCCCTTATGTGAGCAACCCCTAAGTTCAGCAGAGTGGCATCTTTCGTGTGCCTTGGAGCCCACCTAGTCAGACCCCGGGACTAGGTCTGATCTGTCCTGGGTCCTGCCCACCTAGAGGATGGCCTTTTCAGAGGCTGACCTGTTGTTTGTGTGGTCATTTGATAGATGGCCAAAATTTTCTCTAGGGTGCGTTATAATGGCAGGGATCCAGGTTTGGGGCACGCCTAGTACCTCCTAACAACTCATTTAGAGAGACTCAGTTTTGCCACACAGATGGAGTCAGGCATGTTGTTCACTTTCCAAGCAGGCTTGAATCAAAGGGAGGTGTGGTAGAAATTCAGAACTTTGAAGCTGGAAGCAATTGACATTTGGATCCTGGAGGAGGAAGGGGAAGTATTTGTGGCTGGGTGTTTACATTGGCTCAGATAACAGGGCTCAAACAGTTGTGGTCTTACGTTCTCATCATCACGCCCTTCTGCATCAGTGCACTGAGCTGGCTAAGTGGGGTCCTAGGGACATTCTTCACTAGCTGACCTTTGTCCTGGCTGTTTCTAACACAAGCACCATTAGCTGTCCTGTAGCTCAGGATATTAAATGTCGAGGAGCTGGGGGAGGGTGGGAGTTCACCAGGTCAGCCTGCTGCTCTGACTCTGAGTATAGCATACTGTTGATCGTTTGCCAAGAAGTTTGGTACAAGAAGGTGGCATGACTCTGAATTACTAACGGGGCTATGTGGGGACATATGTGAGGTGTGTATGTTAAGTACTATGAATTCTTTTCACAAAATGAAATAACAGAAGATTTTGGATGAATACCACTGACTTCAATGTACTTACTCACTGAAGCCAGCTGTATGCTGGCGCCATCTTGATCTTAATAGTGACCATGCTTCTGTTGGAACTCGTCTTTGGAAATGGTCTTGGGAGAATTGTCACATTCCTTTGCATATCATCAATGGTGAGTCTTCATTCTTGGAGGATGTATTGGGTTTGAGGAAAGAGCCAAAAGTCATAATGACCTCAATCTTGAATGGTAGGTGATTTGGCAGAGAATTACAGTTTTGGGAGAAAATAATTATAAAACCTCCCCCCCCACCCCCCGCCCCACCATAGCATGATCTCTGACTTACATCATAGAGTCTAAGAATTTTAGTTTTGGAAGGGTAAGGAGAAATAATGTAAGGCATTCCAAAAGAACTTATACTGAATGATATTTGGACAATCTAAACTCAGTTCTGAATTTGGAGTATCAATATCATCTTATTCAGGGACTATTAAAAAAGAACAGTATTTCAAGCCAATAAAATTAGTAATACTAACATTTGTGCAATGCTTTTAACTTTTCAGAGAGCCTTTGGAACCCACATGTCGTGGTTACCAAGTTCCAAAGATGCAGTATTTGATTGCAGTGATTTTTAACCCTGTCAGGTAGAGTTAAAGAGAGGGACTTAAACTAATATTTGAGATATTTTCTTGGTGCCTTGATTGCCTGAGAACTGGTCAAGAAACTCTTGATTTTTAAAAAATATACTATCATATTTTATGGTTAATAGTTAAGAACCTGGGCTTGGCAGCCAACCTGCCTGCATTCAGATGTCTCCATTGCTTACTTAGCTCAGGTTAGCTTCTTAGAATCTGCTTTCTTTATTTGTAAAATGGAGATAATAATACCCACATTATTATGACGTATGTACCTACGTCATAGGATTTTTTTGAGTATCAAATGAATTTAAGATATGTACATTGCACATAGCAAGCACTCAACAAATGTTCATTGTAACCATTATTAGTATTATTATTTCCCAAACCACACTATAAAATAGGTAGGGCGGGTATTCTGAATTTTAATTTTATTTAATTGGCACAAAAATCTTGATTGCGAGATATGAAAATGCCCAAAGAACAAAGTGTAAGAGTGTGAAACTTTTAAAACTCCCTATACACAAGCTAGATTATAACAATAATGCCTGTTTCCTTTTCGGTGATACCAGTTCTCAGTTTTAGAACATAATGATTAAATGATGGAATCTGTAAAGTCCATTTTTGTCTGTTAGCTTTTTCCTAGTCAGAGCATTTCTGAAAATGTAAAAAGGTTTAATATTTACCAATGCTTTAAAAATTATCATAGAGGTAATGCAGAAGATTCATATTACATGGACCTTCCCCTGTAAGTACATTCGAAACTGAAGCAAATGGTTGCAAATTCTTTTTCCAGAGAACATTCTAGAAAACTTTGTAGGATTTTTGGTCTTGCAGATAAGTGAAAATGTCTTCCTCAACTCATGTTTTTAATTTGGGGTTTACATGGTAGACTTTAAATATTTGGTTATAAATGACTTCCTGCTTTCAGCCAAAATACTATGATACATTAATGTCTCGTGATCAAGGACAAGTCACTTCTTTTATCTGAGTAATGTTTGGTCAAGTTATTCAATCACGCTAAATTCAAATTTCTTCATCAATAAAAAGAGGTTAATAAAATACTTAACATTAGGCTGGGAAAGAGGATCTGTGAGTGTTGTGTATAAATAACCTGCAGTTATTTGCTACCTGCCTTTTTTAGGGAGCTAATTGTTCTGAGAAATAAGAAATGCTATATTGAAAATACTTAGCACCATGCCTGGCACATTGAAGCTCCCCATAATGGTGAGCTACTAAGATTAATATTATTGTCGTTTCTACTACTGTGACAACAACTCCTATGTTGACTACTGTCCTTCAAGATCGCATTCAGATAAGAGCTCTCTCTCCCTACCCAGCCCCAGCAGTGCTTTGTTCACGTATCACATGATGCTATACTTTCCTGTATGTGTGCAGAACCCAGGAGCTTGACAGGACGCACACCTTCAAGAGGGCTCCTTCTACGCCTCTAGGCATTAGGAGTTGTGCATACTTGTGAGTATAACTAAGAAGGCTGCTTGAGCTGGAAAAGGGAGTGTGGAGGGGTTATCATGTCTGTGTGACATGGAACATGGCCAGGAGCCATAGAGAAAGTTCAAGAGACGGGGGTAATACTGCTGGCAGAGTGCTTAAGATTAAGGTGCTATGAGTAGTGTGGTTGGTGTGGGCAGCCTAACCCTGCACCAGGGGTAGTAAAGGCTCTTGCACAGAGAGTGAGGGGTGCACCCTTTTTGTCGAGGGGACCCAAAGCACAAGGCGCCAGGTGTTGGAAAAGAAGAGGGGCTCTGACAGACCCATGCAGACTGCCCTAAGCCAAACACCTCCGGGTCTGAGCACTGGCCCTTCTCTTGCCACCCCAAGCATCCTAAGTAACCCTCGTTTGCATCCTACAGCACTCTGTGCATTACACTATCTTAATATAATTGGTCAACCAAGTAAATTCTTCCCTTGAGGAGAGACATCACATGATGTTACCTCTTCCCCACTTGTTGCTCTCAAATATTCTGTATTGAATGTCCATGCCTCTCCTCACTGGGACATGGGTCCGTTAGTGGCATTTTGTCTCAAAATCTCACAACAATCGAATCATTTTTAGTTATGAAGACTTAGTCTGGTTCCATTTAAAACTTTAGCCTCCTCATATATGGTCCAAAGCTCCTCCCATCCCCACCCCACCTCCCCTTACACACACAGAGGTGAGGATTGTGGCTCAGGGACCAAGGGCGGAAACGGGGTTGCGCTGCTCTTTACTCGCCCCCTCTGCGCTCATCAAAGTGTGTCTTCTCTGACGTCAGGGACGAGGGAGGAGGAGAGAGGGAGCAGACTGCTCTGAAAGAGCCTGCTGTTGGCCGTGGTGCAGATGTGTCCCTCGCCTTGGTCTGCTTTGATCTGCTTCAGTCTCCTGCTGCATGCCTCTGCTGAAGTTGTGCTCTTGGAATAGGTGGATGGCAGCATTTCTTTTCTGGGGGATGCTCACCCCAGCCCCCCTCCATTGCTGAGGACTTCCCTTGTGGGGCACCCATGTTGGCTGTCAGCCCTGCTAGCATTGCACGCCCCACCTGTCCTCTGGGTTGGCTCAGTAGAGCCTGGGCTGCCCATCACTTCTGCCTCTCTGCTAAGCTCTCAGCTTCTTCACCTGGAGCTACAGGTACCACTGTGCCCTTTTCCTCACCCTCCAAGTCTCTATGAGAACGGGGAGAAGGAAGAATTTTCTCCATGTTCTTTCTGGGCACGTGACATCACATTGCCTTCAAACTCTGATGGCTCAGGTGTCTTGAAGGGACCTCCTTCAAAATTTCAGGATGAGAAGCAGGCAGCCCTTCATACATTTCCATATGCTCTACACTTTAGAGATCGCAGATACAGCTCTCTCCGTGTTCTGCCCACGTGGCAGCTCCAGAGAGGACCTGTAGGTCCCAAATACCCGGCTGGGATGCAAGAGGCAGGACTCCTTTGCTTTGCAAGCTCTCTCAGCATACACATCTGAGACTCTTCAGGATCAGGTAGGTCTAGCCTACAAGAGGTCAAGCACCTCTTTCTTCTCCAAAGGGGAGGGAAGAGCTTCTCTCCACAAACCCCACCCTCCTCACAAGGCTGACTACTGCTCCTTCCCTCTCCTCAACAGAATCCACGGGAGTTGTTCTGACACCTCTTTTTTTTTTTTTTCTTGTTTGCATGTATTTTTTTTCTGACACCTCTTGATTAGCTCCATGGGGTAGTGTCTGGTCCCAGCCACGGGCATCTCCTTGTGGATCTCTTTAGGGTCTGGGATTCCTGGTACCTTTGACTTTGTCTAGGGGGCCTAGTCCACAATCCTAGGACATTAGGAAAAATCCCCTCTTAACAACTTGTTACTCCATTTTATTGGAATTTTCTGGTTTTTCATCTGTCTCCTCTATCATAAGCTTCTCAAGGACACAGCTTATATCTTACTTATTGTATTTTTATGAGTATAGACTTCTTAAAATTTTGTAATTTTGGTAAAATACGCATAACATAAAATTTACCATTTTAAGTGTACAGTTCAGTGGCATTAAGTACATTCACATTGTTGTGCAACCGTCACCCCATCCATCTCCAGAACTCTTTTCACCTTCTCAACTGAAACGCTGTACGGTTAAACAACTTTCATTTCCTCTCCCTACAGCCCCTGGCAACCACCATTCTACTTTCTGTCTCTATGAATTTGACTACTCTAGGGACCTCATATAAGTGGAATCATGCAGTGTTTGTCATTTTGTTATGGGCTTAATTCATTTAGCATAATATCCTCAGGGCTCATCCATGTTGTAGCATGTGTACGAATTTCCTTCTTTTTAAAGGCAGAATAATATTCCACTGTTTGTATATAGCTCATATTGTTGAACTATTCATCCAGTGATGGATACCTGGGTTGCTTCCACCTTTTGCTTTTGTTAATAATGCTAGTATGAACATAGGTATACAGATATTTCTTCAAGACCCTGCTTTCAATTCTTTTCAATTCTGGTATATACCAGAAGTTGAATTGCTGGATTATATGGTAATTCTATGTTTAATGAATTGAGGAATTGCTGTAGCATTTTCAATAGCAACTGTACCTTTTTACATTTCCACCATCAGTGCACAAAGATTCCAATTTTTCCAAATCCATTCCAACACTTATTTTCTGTTTTTTTTTCTGTAGTAGCCATCTTAATGGGTGAGAGGTGGTATATCACTGTGCTTTTGATTTGCATTTCACTATTAATTAGTGATGTTGAGCATCTTTTCATTTTGCTTATTGGCTATTTGTGTATCTTCTGTGGAGAAATGTCTATTCAAGTTCTTTGTCCATTTTTAATCAAATTATTTAATTTTTCATTGCTGAGTTATATTCTAAATGTATATATATTTTATCAGATATATGGTTTGCAAATATTTTCTCCCATTCTAGGTTGCATTTCCATTTGATTGATTGTGTCCATTGTTGCACAAAAGTTTTTGGAGTTTAATATTGTCCCATTTGTCTAGTTTTCTTTTGCTGCCTGTGCTTTTGGTGTTATATCCAAGAAATCATTGCCAAATCTGATGTTATGAAGTTTTCACCTTTGTTTTCTTCCAGGAGTTTTATAGTACTGGGTCTTACAATTAGGTCTTTAACCCATTTTGATTAATTTTGGTGTATGGTGTAGGATAAGCTTCCAACTTCATTCTTTTGCATATATGCAAGGGTTTATGGGCCCATTGGCCCATATGTCTGTCTTTATGCCAGTAACATACTGTTTTGATTACTGTAGATTTGTAATAAGTTTTGAAATCAGGAAGTGTGAGACCTCCAACTCTGCTCTTCTTTTTTTCAAGACTGTTTGGGCTATTCAGGGTTCCTTGAAATCCTATGTGAATTTTAGGAAGGATTTTTCTATTTCTGCAAAAATTGCCACTGGGGTTTTGATAGGGATTGTATTAAATCTAGAGATCAGTTTGGGTAGTAGTAACCACACTACCAGTCCATGAATATGTGAGGTCTTTCCATTTGTTTGTGTCTTCTTTAATTTTTTTTAACTTTTTATTTTATATTGGAGTATAGTTGATTAACAATGTTGTGTTAGTTTCAGGTGTACAACAAAATGATTCAGTTATACATATATATGTATCTATTCTTTTTCAAATTCTTTTCCCAATTAGGTTGTTACATAATATAGGGCAGAGTTCCCTGTGCTGTACAGCAGGTCCTTGTTGGTTATCCATTTTAAATATTTAAAATGTCTTCTTTAATTTTTTAAGCAATGTTTTGTAGTTTTCAGTATGTAAGTATTTTGCCTCCTTGGTTAAGTTTATTCCTAAGCACTTTATTCTTTTAATGTTATTGGAAATTTAATTTTCTTTTTGGATTATTCATTGTGAGTTGTACAGAAACTGATTTTTGTATGTTGATTTTGTATCCTGCAACTTTGGTGAATTTATTAGTTATAACTGTGTGTGTGTGTGTGTGTGTGTGTATAGTGTTTTAGAGTTTTCTACATATAAAATTCTGTCATCTGAAAACAGAGATAATTTTATTTCTTCCTTTCCAACTTAGGTGCTTTTAATTTCTTTTTCTTGTCTAATTGCTCTGGCCAAGACTTATAGTACTATGTGAATAGAAGTGGCAAAAGTAGGCATCCTTGTCTTGTTTCTTATCTTAAAGGGAAAGATTTGAGACTTTCACCACAGAGTATGATATTAGCTGTGGGCTTCTCATATATGATCTTTATTATGTTGACATAATTTGCTTGTGTTCTTAGTGTGTTGAGTATTTTTATCATAAAGGGTGTTGAATTTTGTCAGATTTTTTTTCTGCATTAATTGTGGTGATCAAGTCATTTTTTTCCTTCAGTCTGTTAATTTGGTTGGTATGTTACATTGATTGATTTTCATATGTTGAACCATCCTTGCATCCCAGGAATAAATCTTACTCGGTTCTGGTTGTGTTCCTTTTAAGGTGCTATTGAATTCTCTTTTCTAGTATTTTGTTGAATATTTTTGTATCAGTGTTCATCTATGGGAATATTGGTCTATAGTTTTCTTGTGGTGCCTTTGTTTGACTTTTGTACGAGGGTAATGCTGACCTCATGGGATGAATGTAGATGTTGATTCTTGCTCTTCAAATTTTTGGATGAGTTTGAGGAAGATTGATGTTAATTCTTCTTTTAATTCTTATTAGGATTCACCAGTGAAGCCATCTGGTACTGGGCTTTTCTTTGTTAGAAGGTATTTTATTATTGGTTTGTTTAAATTTTCTAGTTCTTCATGATTCAGTGTTGGTAGCTTGTGCATATCTAGGAATTTGTCCATTTCATCTAGGTGATCCAATTTGTACTTTTTAATAGTATTCTCTTTTTTTTTTAATAAATAATCCAGCACTTTTTTTTTTTTTAAGATGTTGGGGTTAGGAGTTTTAGTAATTAATTTATTTTTGCTGTGTTGGGTCTTTGTTTCAGTGCGAGGGCTTTCTCTAGTTGTGGCAAGTGGGGGCCACTCTTCATCGCGGTGCACGGGCCTCTCACTATCGCGGCCTCTCCTGTTGCGGATCACAGGCTCCAGACGCGCAGGCTCAGTAGTTGTGGCTCATGGGCCTAGTCGCTCCGTGGCATGTGGGATCCTCCCAGACCAGGGCTCGAACCCGTGTCCCCTGCATTAGCAGGCAGACTCTCAACCACTGTGCCACCAGGGAAGCCCTAATAGTACTCTCTGATAACCCTTTTTATTTCTGTAAAATTGGTTGTAATGTCCATTACTCATCATATTTTTATATTTAGCCTACCTAGTGCTTGTCCATGTTGAGATAGCCAGAAATTATTTATTGAGCTGAATATAAAAGATAAAAACACTGGGCCCTTCCAACCATGTGGACAACCCATCGTGGGTAAGTTCACTGAGAAGGGATGGACCTGGAGAAGGAGGCAGCCATAGGAGGGCCTTCAGGTCAGAAGTTGGGATACCTGGATGCTAGGTAGTGTGACACCTTGTGAGATGTGGTGGGGTCTTCAGGCATGGTGTGGGTCAGAGAGACACAGTGGTCTTGCCCATGATGCAGCCCAGAACATGCAGAGTGAGTTTAACCTGGCCTAGGGAGCCAGCATACTTCCAGATCCCACCTTGGACAGCTCTTTCCACACTGCTGTGGAGACCAGTGGAGGTGCAGTGGATTAATCCACATGGGAAGTTGGCTGGCAAAGACAATTGCTCTTGAAAAAGCAGAGTCCAGGCGAGGAGTCATTCAGTGAGCTTCTTCAGGACAGACTGGCGTGCCCCCATTTCTTCACTTTTGTAGTTATGACCAGAAAGAGGCTATAGAGAACCATAGGTAGTCCACATAGGTGGGTAGGGTGATGGCCAGCTTCGATCTCGCAGTGCGTCCCCTTCCCAGCTTTGATCTGCTCTCACAGAAGCAGCCTCATAATCTGAAGGGGCGTGCCTCATCCCCACTATGGACAGCCAAATTGTGCAGACTGTTGTTTTCACGTAAAGAGCTGTCCTTCTGTTTGCCCAGCATGGTTTCAGACTTTTATTTGCAACTCTGCCATTCCCACCTACCCCCGACCCTACCAAGAATCTCTCTGCACTGGCCAACTTTTGCACAGTTTCCACCATTGGCACAGTGCCTGGCACTTAGGTAGGTGCTGGATTCTTTCTGTTACTCTCGCCTTTCCCGAGTGTCCTAGTTGAGAGATGGAAGAGAGGTGTGTGCTCTGCTGTGATCACAGAGACCAAAGGGAAATGTGTGTGTCAATGTTTTTCCTCCATTTCATTCTTCTCATTTTTATTCAG
This sequence comes from Leucopleurus acutus, assembly GCF_964270905.1. NCBI lineage: Eukaryota > Metazoa > Chordata > Mammalia > Artiodactyla > Delphinidae > Leucopleurus > Leucopleurus acutus. Next base: position 103,403,896 of record NC_139150.1, read on the forward strand.
CTACCAAGAGACCAGCATTCTCATTTGAGGCCTTTCGAGAAGGAAGCAAACACAGCAGATGACAGGCAATGCTAGCTAGCAACTTTTCCCCCTTCAAAGCAGGTTAGCAGGTTCAAATAAAGCAGTGAAGAGGAATTACATGAAACCAAAACGGAAACTGTGAAGTGCAAGCTGATATTTTTAGAACTTTGTATAATGACAGGTCAGATTCCTGAGGATTAGCCAAAGTGGCAAATCTAACACCACTTATTCAAAAAGGGGGCAAAAGATACAGCAGGCAATTATAGTTTAGCAGCAGTAGGGGGGGTTGGAAATCAACTCTACTTGAACTTACTGAGGGGACAGCTTGAAAAGTGTAATTTGAATATAGATGGCCAACCAAAGGGCTTCTACAAGGAGGGGGGTGGGAAGCTGGTGGAGAGGGAAGAGAAAAGGAGGGAGGTTGCCAGGAGTTTATTATTTTCATATTTTAAAGCCCTGAACAGTTTGAAAAGATGATTGCCAGAGGGGACCAGGAAAATTAGTGGTTGTTTGATTCAGGATCAATTTTCAAATCTGCCCAGTTTATAATTGTGCGACTCTCACTGTCATCACTCATGTGATTCAAGCACCAGATGTTCAGGTTTGAAATGTCCCCAGGGCTCACCCCCTCCCTGGTATGCCTCCGAGCCTCTTTCTTTCCCCACCAAACAATTTTCCCCGGTACTTATTTATTGATATTCAAAATGCCTGCACAGGGGCTTAAAAATAAAAGAGGTGAAAAAGAAACCCTGAAAATGCAGACTCGGGCTTAATGTGTGTCACCTTTGGAAGAAGTGATGTGGATTAAATCCACACGCAGACATGAAGGAAGGGGCCAAGATCCTTCTCTTTTTCAGGAGCAGGTTTTAGTGAGGACAGAGTTCTGAGATCCCTGGGAGTGAGGACGATACGGGCATTAAGGCAAGGAGGGGAGCAAAGAAGACAAATTCGGATAACCCGAGGGTGAAAGGCTCACCCTAGCTGTCTAGGTTAGTGCTTATCATTCCTGACTTTTAGAATAATGGGGGAGCGTCAGAGTTGGAAAGGATCTTCAAGATCATCTGGTCCAGCTTTACTCAAACTGGGTTCAGCAGACTCCTGGGGGCCACAAACATATAATAGTCTATAACTTATTTAGATTTAAAATTTTGTCTTCTCATTTTGATGATGTTATAAATATATTAGCAAAATATTCAGGGCATCTGAATGCAAACCTGGAGCCAGGTGATCCTAGGACTGTGTTTATGTTTGCAGGATAGGGGCTGAAGGGACCACCCAAAGGGAACTTGCACTTGGTCTTATCTGGCTGGGAGTAGGTTAAGTCCTAATGTCACAATGACAGCAACCAAGCCAGGTCCTCTCTGTACTCACACTAAATCCTTTACCAGTAATAAACGTAAGGCTTATTTTCCAATGATATTTTACAACTGAATGACACTTTGGTAGACTATGATTTTTGTTCTAAAGTTTTTTAATAAATTAAGACTTTGATTTGACATCATGGAAATGACATACTAAAATAGATGGCTAATGAAAAAGAACAGAGCCAGGTTTAATAGATGAATTTATGCACTTCATAAAGTTAAGATGAAATACTATCATGGCACACTGAATGAGTAAAAGGTTCCAGTAATTTAAAAAGAGAAAAGTGATATGAGACTTTCATCATCACATAACACACAGAAGTATAGACATCTCAAACTCCAGAGTAAGTGGGTTGTAGCCTTCAACACTCTCTTTGTGTTGGAGATAGCAATTTAGTTTCGGCCAAAGAACATTACTTATTATTTTAAATTAGTGAATTTTATTGCCTTTTGAGTTTTGTGTCTATTCACGTGGTGAATATGACTTTATAGTTGTTTAATATTTATAAGAAGTTATACCTAATTTTATATTCATGTAAAACATAATAAAAATACGTTGTCGACACTGTGGGTCTGCAGAAAAGCTTCTCCCATTGCAAGGAGTCTGTATATGTAACCCTTGTGTAACACAAATCTAGTCCATTGCCCACTGCCCTCATTTACAGAGATGATTCTTCAGTGTTTATGGGTCTGTCTCGGTGCAGAATCCTCCGTAGTAATTCCCAAGAAAACGCGACCATCTTGTTCACCTAAATATAGGTTGTAATATCGTCTGCTTGGTGTCATTACACGTTCTCATTTCCTACGTTTGACTCTCCACTCCTCAACTTCCCTCAGTGTTCCTGCATCCACCAGGGCAAATTCCTCTCCTGTTTCAAGCCCAGCTCATTGAAGGTTGCCTCTTCTGTGAAGCTCTGATGTGTTTTGTTTTTTCTTTTTCCGACACCACCAAGCAATTCTCCAATCAGCAGACACTGACTGGGTGTCCCACACATTTAACTCAATTCTGATACTGTCTACCTGGAGACAGAGTCAGATCCCACAGGTTAAGAGCTCAAGTCCAAGACTGTCCTCACTCCAGATGTCATCACAAGTCCAGGATTTCACCTGTGCTTCTGACTGACTGGCTGTAGCTCTGAGGTTCCCAGACCCTCTCCTCAGGTTTGATTAATTAGCTACAGTGATGCACAGAACTCAGAAATCCAGGTTACTTACTAGATTACCAGTTTATTACAAAGAGTGTTAAAGGATATGAATGAACAGCCAGATGAAGAGATACACAGGGTGAGATCTGGAAGGGTCCCCAACACAGGAGTTTTTGTCCACATGGAGTTTGGGGTACATCACCCTCCTGGCACGTGTATGTCTTCTGGTTCACCAACCTGACAGCTCTCTGAACCAGTCTCTTTGGGTTTTTATGGAGACTTCATTACATAGTCATAATTGATTAAACCTTTGGCCATTGGTGATTGAACTCAATCTCCAGGGCTTCTTCCCTGCCTAGAGGTCCAGGATGGGGCTGCAAGTTCCAACTCTTGAATCAACGTTGGCTCCCCTGGCAAGCAGCCCCCATCCTTAGTGACTTTCCAAGAGTCGCCTCATCACCGTGAACTCAGGTGTGGTTGAAGTGGATTTGTTATCAGTAACAACACACTCCTTTCACCTTTATGGCTCTGGAGCTATTTCGAGAACCAAAGACAAAAGACTAAAGCAAAAGATGCTTCCATTGTTCTTATCGCTTAGGAAATCCCAAGGATGTTAGGAGCTGCGAGCCAGAAAGAGGGGGAAGACCAAATATATATTTCTTGTTCTACATCACAGCGTCACAGAAGCTTTCCTTCTTTTCCTGGTGCAGTGAGTGGCTCTCTCCTTTGTCTCCTACAGCTTGCAGTTTCTACCTCTCATTCAGCTCTCTCCAGGGGACATTGAACATGTCTACTTACTCCCCAGACTTTTGATCTGAGCTTCTCAAAGGCATGGACCTAGCCTAACTCATCTTCTATCTAGTCTGTGGCTCTTTGTTGGTTCTTAATACAAGTCTATTAAGTAAGTTAGATCTCTCTATATCAAAATAATGCATCCTAATAAAATTAATCATCACACCATGCTTTCTCAGGCATGACCTCTAATGTTATCCTTGCAAGATTCTCAAGAGACATTTATGAAGCTGCTAGAAATTTTTTTTTTTTAACCAAATTAGAGCATGAGAGGAATAACACAGAAACAGAGGGAAAATTCACCAGCAAGACATTATAAAAAATCTCTGGAATTTAGATGCCGAAGTGGGCAGGAGGGCTGTCTCTGGGGTTGGCTTTTCACCTTCCCATTTACGTTTTAGGAATAAGGGTTGGAAGTTAATTCTTGTGTGAATCCAGCCTCGTGATTGGTTGCAAATGGAAAGACTTCTCTCTGCAGGAAATGAGGCCATCACATTGAGAATTGTTTTGCGGACTGGCAAATGGAAAATGTTCTTAATGAAAACACAGGATAATCAGTCTGAGTGTTGGGGAGAAGCACTGAGGGGAAAAAAGAGAAAGAATACATATTAAATAGATGTGTCTACCAGCATGCTGATGAGGAGAGGGACTTAGAGGTTATTGTAGGAAAAAAAAAAAACCTCTACAAGTTATTATCCTAATGCTTTTCTGTAGCTTAAAAAGTGAATATACGGTATGGGCCACAAGTGGCGGGAAAAGGCCAATCAGTGGTCCCTAAAACGGAGGTATGGTTATCATTTTCTGGACCATGATGGAGTCTAATATTCTGGCCTGTCACCCTGTCCAACCCCTCAATTCATCTTTACTTGTCAGACTGCTTGTCCAAAGCTTTGTTAGGAAAATGTGGTCACTAAGTTATCAGGCACATGTCACAGTCACCACAGTGGCTCCCATTCATGAGGCCCTGACAGGGAGTTCCAAGGGCTTTCGATGTATTAACGCAATCGTCCCTACAGTAATTTGAGGTAAATGCTAATATTTCCCCCATTTTACTCAGGAAATGGAGTCACCAAGCAGGTCAGAAGGATGGCCAAGTCTGCACACATGGTGGGTCTCACAGCTTAACCCCAGAGCCCCGGATGCGTAGCATTGTGCCGTTCTGCCCTCCTAGTGGAAAATCATGGGCTTTGGCATCACACTGGTCTCTGTGCAAATCCTGATCATTGGCCCTTGGCACAGGACAAATCCTTTAATGTTTATGAGTCTCCATTTGATCATCTGCAAAATGGGCATTAACTCACAGAGTTTTGTAGGGATTAAGTAAACTAATGTGCCTGAAGTTCTTGATACAGCAAACAAGGGAGGTAACTAATTTCCCCACACCTACATCATCCTTGCTTTAGGAATCCTTAGAAGCCAGAGACTTAAGGTCTTTGGAATGAGACGTGATGCAAGAGGCTGGCTTTATGGGCTAGAATCACCAAGAATGTGCATCCCACCAGCTTGGGGTCCCAGTGAGATCATGGAAGGGTACATGGGGCATGCTCAGAATCAGGAACTAATGGGATTGTTCCTCTGTCCTTGTATGTTCTCTTCAAGGGGGATATGACCTAGGAAAATGAGACTTAAATTGCTTCCACTAATCCTTTATGCTTTCTGCAAACAGAGTAAATAACTCCATACCACGCGCAAGTTTAGCTATTATGGGATTGGTGATTAGCTCGTGTCCTCTGACCCACTCATAGTCTCAAATGGAGCTGAAGTTCTGACCTTGGAGTATGACATAGACGGATGATACGGAAGCAGGGGGATAAGGCAGCACTAGAAACGGTATGGAACCCCATCTTGGGGGTGGGTGTGGGTGCGTACATCCTCGGTATTCTCCCAGCCCACACTACCCATATATTGGGCAACAATACAGACTCTAACTGGGAGTTCTTGGAATCCTTTCCACTGTCCTAGAAATTCTAGTCTGCAGATCCAGAATCGTCTCCATCAATAATTAAGCCAGATTGCAGAATAATCATCAAACCACAGCCCACCAGAAAGGACATGGATTGCATAGCCAGACCCCTGGAATGCCTTTAGAATTTTAGACCGGTCCCATGTACAAAGTCCACATGGTCATTTCATTAACTTTGGACTAAGGAGGGACTGCACTTTATACAATAGGATTTTTTGGACATCACTTACCATATTATTGTGGGTTTTCTCATAGAGGCTGAATATCAATTATTTGGGGGCATATGTTACGTGCTTGGGATTCAGAAAGAAAAAAATACGGTTCCTACCTTCTAGGAGCACGTGATTCAGTGGGGAGACAGGCAGATAAACAAGCAATTGCAATATAGGGTGACAAGTGCTGCCACAGTGGGAAGCAAAGGGTGCCTTGGGACTGCAGGGGAAATGCAGGAGAGACATTCTGAACTGTTCCCTGGAGGAGGAACTGGAGGATGGGAAGGGCATTCAGGCAGAGGGAGCAGCTCATGCATCAGCTGGAGGACGCATGGTTTGTTCCCGGAAGTGAAGAGGAAGAGCATGAGAGTGTGATACGAGACAAGACGAGGAAAGGTAGAGTCACGAAGGACCCTAAGTGCCATGACAAGGAGCTTGAACTTTGTGCTTATATGAATAATTCTTAACCTTTCCTGAGATGCAAACTATAGTGGAATTTATCGTCTTTTTTTTTTTTTTTTTGCGGTACGCGGGCCTCTCAGTGCCGTGGCCTCTCCTGTTGCAGAACACAGGCTCCTGACGCGCAGGCTCAGCAGCCATGGCTCACGGGCCCAGCCGCTCCTCGGCATGTGGGATCCTCCCGGACTGGGGCAAGAACCTGCGTCCCCTGCATCGGCAGGCGGGCTCTCAACCACTGCGCCACCAGGGAAGCCCAACACACACACTTTTATGTTTTACATTCAACTTCAGGGATGGTCCTGGGCCCCCTGGTACCCAGTTAAAACCCCCCACCTAAAAGAAGTAGAGATCAGTGAAAGATTTTATGTTGAGCAGGGATGTGTCCATCGGGAACACAGAGGATGGACTGGAAGAAATACAGACCGAAGACAGGGAAAATGGGACCACAGTGAGGAGCCTGTCATCCCAGTTTAGAAGACACAATGGTTTCGTTCCATCTCCTCTCGCTTGTGGAGTGACGGGCAAGATGCACAATCGAGTTGTTGGACTCAGCATTGTGTGCCCCACCCCATCCTTCCTGAGGAAGGTGCCCATGGCCTTAAAGCCGGTACGGGAAGGCAAGGGGAGGGTAAGAAGAGAAGTTGTAATCTACAGGGGGTGTCACCAGCCCCTCGGGCACAGATCACAGAGGCTCGCACCCGGGAAGTTCATCTCTGAGAACGTGTTCCTGGAGCAAACTGTCTACTTCTAAAAGCCCCAGTGGTACCTCTAGGCAGCAGGACCCTCCTGGTTGTTCTGTGTTTGGGGAGAGGGGCAGGGTGGTGGGGAGGGAAGAACACATTTGTTTAGCAGTGGAGGAGGGATTTAGGGATCTGAACTTAATCCTGACTCTTCCTGTGAGAGCCTGGGAAAGTGTCTCTGTACCCTCCTCCTTCATCTATTAAATGGGAATAACAATAAAAATGCTAACGTGCTCTGGGAGGAGTATGGAGGAGGAGATGATAAAGCATTTTGTAAATACCGGAGGAAGTTGAGGCAGCAGTGATGGATAACTGCGTTCAGTGGAAGAAACAGCAGGAGTATAGCCATCCTTGACTTTCTGGCAGACTTTTGATTTCTCCCCTCAGAAAAGGTGCTCCCAGAAGCTCTGAGAAGGGTAGGAGCTCTGCAGCCCTTTCTTTTTCTTATTGTGGGAGTCAGAGAAGGGAGAGTGTGAAGAGGCTGGGGGAAGGTTGAAAGGTCCAGTCTGCCTCATCTCTGAAATAGCTGCCTGGGGAAACCAGGGCTGGCTACATTGTAGATGTTTTTAACAAGCTTGTGTTTGAATTTCATCAAAGCCAAGAGGGCTCATAGCGCTTGCTGTCCCCACTAAACTGCTCAGAACTGCTCAGAATGGCTTAGGTTCCCCAAAGTCACATTGTGGCAGACCCACATGCCCATCCATCCCGTTCCATGCCTGCTGACTTTTCCTTTGGACCAGCCGTACACCTGAAAAATGTGGGAATGACGATCCCGGTCAGAATCCAACGTTCCCTTCAGGTCCCCAAATGCTTGCTCCACAGCGTGACGTCGTGTTGGATTTGAGCTTTTTTTCTCCCTCAAGAGCTGGGTTTTGGCACCATCTCCATAGGTTGCACTGGAATATAAGAGGAGGGTAGCTACAGGTAACAGATTATTTTTAATTCTGCCTTGTTATTTGGAACTGATTTCCCATATGTTGTTGTTGTTAAATTCCTTGCATGAATTTTCTCAAATATTTGTAACATATGTCATATCTATATGCAGATTTTAAATTATGGATGCCTTCATCCAATCATTTTTGAAGGGGGAAAAATCCAAGTCTAATACTCTGAAGCAGGGCCACAGTCTCCTGGGCATCCGATATCGTTCAGGTAGACACATCTGGTGAAATGCATCACATCAAATTAGTATCAAGGGTATTGAGACTCTGAGACTACGGGCAGACAGCCCCCTTCTAATGTACTGCTTTTTAGATTGTTGGGGAAACTTGAATCCCAATTCTCTTGTGGAATGAGTGATACTAACACGCCTGTTCAAATGCTCAAAGTGAAGATCAAAGCGGCAGTGTCCAAACTGCCTTTGCAAACAAAGCAGCCCCTTGCATCCCCCCGGGGATACCGTGCTAATTTTATCAACTCTCCCTGGCTCTTCTGCTATTAAATAGCAATAAATAAATGTTTTTTTCTGGGTTTGCCAGTGGCTTATTTGTCTGACAAACAAGCTCATTTCCTTTTAAGTATGAGGTTTTAGTCCGACTAATAGAATTAATCTATTTTTAATGAAAATGCGAATGGCTTTTACTTAGAAATCTACCTATCCGTCTCCCTCTCTCTGCACCAGCCCCCTCCCCCCGTGCCTTCTCTGAACACATACATCCAGTCATGAATATTTCAATACATCTCAGGCTTCCAGATCAATATAGGCAACTCTCAAGCCCTATTGATTTTCAGAGGTTTGACTCACAAGGGTGATCAAATATTTCTCGACTTATGAAACCTGAGTTAAAGAGGCTTTGCTGGCCCTTCAACTTTTACCAGACATCTTTGTCTTATTTTATTTCCTCTTCCCGTATTCCTTCTGCTGGTTCTCTCTTCCTCTGTCTCCCCATGCTCCACCCGTTTAGCTTCCCGCTCCCACCCCACACTCACGGCCCTGAGACGGAGATTTATGACTAAGCAATAAGTCCTGGAGAAGCAGGCACTATTTTCCCACTGGGTCCACTTGAGGTCAGAGGGAGAACAGGCCGAGGGAACAGAGCAGCCGTGAGCACGATCCAGCCCCCATCCATCTCGCCTGCAGGGACTCTGCCAGCTTTCCTCCTGTCTCTCTGATTCATTTATCAGCACAGCTCACTCTTCCTCCAGCACACCTCTGAAGATGTAATCCCAGAAGGCGCCCCTAGCAACATACGAGGAATTCCCCACTGAGGCACAGGAGCTGAGCTGCTCCATATGGGTAGGAAATAAGCTAATTATACAGTCAGCCATGTCCAATGCCAGGATGTATGTTATTATAAGTTTATCCACCCTGGTTATGAAGCAGTGAGCCCAAGATTCTTGGACAGTTTTACCGAACCTTTGGTAGTTAATCCACTATAACGTGCATTGGATTAGGAGTTTGGAGACCTGGGTATGGATTTCTCCAGCTAGCCCTGGGATGTTAGTCAAATCAAATCACTTACCTTCTTGGGCCTCTCTTTCCTCATTTGTAAAACATATTTGTTCATTGATTCATTCCTTCATTCATTTAAGAAATCTTTATTGAGTTCCTCCTATGTGCCAGGGACAGAAGATAGAATGGCAAATAAGATAGATACAGGTCCCTGCTCTCTTGAAGCTTAATGTCTAGCCAGGACTAGCCAGGGACATATTCATGTTTTATCCTCCTCTGAACTCCCATACCACAAGCCTCTAGATTTCACAGTGTACATTGTATATAAATATATTATCATCATGTTTGTAATCTGATCCCTTACTAAACTGTGTGCTGTTTGTTGGTGTGGATGGTGCCTAGAATTTGGAGTTCTTGTTCACTGAACGTTAGTTGAATAACTTGGTTCTTTATAGTTTGTGTCCTGCCCAACATCAAGTAGAATTGAGGTAGCAATCCAATGTGTGGAGACTCAGTGGGGGCACACTCAGGAGTCATGGATCCCGCCCCAGTGGTTCTTCTTCCTAAGTCTTTGGTAAGGAAACGCATGCAAAAGGACTTATAGAAAACAAAGTATAAAATGTCAGTAAATTGTAGGTGCCCTTGTAATGGAAAGTTAGAGATGACCAAAATGATCCCATGACCAAAACAGAGAGACAGAAAGACAAAAATCTCTCTTGAAGCACAATCACGTTTTAAGTAAAAGTATGGTAGGATTTGTTGGTGAGGAAGTAGCTCATTTCTATTTTCTCATGGCAGTGTGATGTATTTTTGCATTTGAACCTTTAAAAAGTTTTAAATTTATTTTTAAATTAAATTTTTTTCCAGCTTTATTGAGATAGAATTAACACATAACATTGTGTAAGTTGAAGGTGTACACTGTAATGATTTGATATACATGTATATTGCAAAATGATTACAATAAGTGTCTGTCGGATGAATGGCTAAAGGAAAGTGGTGTATATACATATATGTAGCAGAATATTATTCAGCCTTAAAAAAGAAGGAAATCCGGGGGCTTACCTGGTGGTGCAGTGGTTGAGAATCTGCCTACCAGTGCAGGGGACACTGGTTTGATCCCTGGTCCAGGAAGATCCCACATGCTGCGGAGCAACTAAGCCTGTGCACCACAACTACTGAGCCTGCGTGTCACAACTACTGAAGCCCATGTGCCTAGAGCCTGTGCTCCACAGCAAAGAGAAGCCACCACAATGAGAAGCCTGCGTACTGCAATGAAGAGTAGCCCCCACTCTCTGCAACTGGAGAAAGCCCGTGTGCAGCAATGAACACCCAATGCAGCCAAAAATAAATTTTAAAAAGAAGGAAATCCTGCTGTTTGTGACAACATGGATGAAACTTGAGGGTGTTATGCTAAGTGAAATAAGTCAGACAGAGAAAGATGAATACATTATGATCTCACTTATATTGGAATCTAAAAATGTAGAACTGATAGAAACAGTAGGTAGATTGGTGGTTACCAGGGGTGGGGGTGGAGGGAGGAAGGGAGGGGGAGAAATGGGTCAAATTGGTCAAAGGGTACAAACTTTAAATCTTTTAATTGAAGTCAAGTTTGCTGCTATGTGACCTTGAGCAACACACAAGCAGACTCAGTGTCTTGATTTAGAAAAGATGCACAAGCCTCCTTCCAGCATTGACATTGCTTGATTCCACACGGCATTGTCTATCATTTATGTGAGCTCAGAAGTAAGCCCCCTCCCTTTTCTCTCCTGCTCCCCTGTAAGTCACACAGTGTGAGCATCCCGTTCCCCAGGAAGCCCTCCCTGGGAGTTTTCCTCAGCCAAGGCCAAGTGAAGTGCTTCTCCCACACTTACCTCTGTTGCAATGATACATTTTCTTAATTGTCTCCTCCACAAAACTCGGAGCTTTCTGAGGGCAGAAATTATGTTTCATTGTTTGTTACCTTCGTAACACCTTCCTAGCACATTGCTAGCACAAAATAGACACCAATAAATGTTTATTTACTTTGAATAAAATTGAGGCTCCTAGAAGAAATAGTCTACTTAATGTGCTTCATAAATATATATTAATCACAGGTCTGGAAATATATAGGGCAGGGGGAGGGGGAGATGTTAGTGTTATTCCTCCTTGCTCTTGAGCCCTCAACAAGCATGGAGGAAAGGAATCAGGAACCATTACCTTCTGTTTCACTGGAAGCAGATGATGACTACTGTGGTATCACAGAAAGATATTTGGTGTTTGTTCTCAGTTCCTGGCACCAACACCCTAAAATCCTTGGAATTTCCTGAGTGATAGGATTGATAAGAGCCTCTTTTGTTCCAATGAGGCAACTCTTTCAGGCCCCTAGATATCTGCAGGTGGGAGCTGGTCACCAGAAAGACCAAGCCTTGATTAGAAAATTTAAGCTTTCAGCCCCACATCTAACCTCCAGGGAGGGGGGAGGGATTGGAGATGGTGTTAATAACCAGTGGTCAATGATTTCATCAATCGTGCCTACATAATGAGACCTCCATTACAGCTCTAAACTATGGGGCTCAGAGAGGTTCTGAGTTGGTGAACACATTGAGGTGCTGGGAGGGTGGTGCACCTGGAGAGGCCGTGGAACCCCCACACATCCCATCCCCAATACCTTTCCCTTTGCATCTCTTCCATTTGGCTGTTCCTGAGTTGTATCCTTTATAATAAACGGATAATAGTAGGTGAAGTGCCTTTCTGAGTTCTGTGAGTCATTCTAGAAAATCATCAAACCTGAGGGGGGGTTATGGGAACCCCAAATTTGTTTCCAAGTCAGACAAGTGTGGATCATCGGGGCACCCCATTTGAGACTGGCAACTGAAGTGAGGGCAGTCTTGTGGGACTGAGCCCTTAAACCTGTGGAGTCTGGTGCTAACACCAGGTAGTTCATGTGAGAATTGAATTGAATTGAATTGTAGGATACCCTGTTGGTGTCAGAATTGGTTGATGTTGGGGAAGGGGGGTGGCAGGCAGGAAGGAAGCGACACGTTTGGTGTCAGAAGTATGAGTAAAAATAGTTCAGCGATGAAGATTGCCTTTGCTGTTGGCTTTGGTGATGAAGCCACCTTCCTTTATGGGAGAAGGCCCAGTCTCCCACCTTGTAGACATAATCTTCCACCTGGGTGGTTATTTCCCGAGGGGTTTTCAGGGAGTGGTGCACAGAGGAGGAGATGTGGTGAAAGAGTTCTTATGGGCAGGAGCTGGTTTGGGGAGAAGATGGAATTCTAGAGCCTCTCATTTGCTCTGAAAGCTCCGAAAGATCTCCAAGACTTTCCCGGGGAACAATCCTGGTACCTTCCACTAGATACAGAAACGCAAGCCACGCTGGAGAGCACAAAGCTGTTCTCCAGCTTTGAAAACCAACACTGTGATGGGTAGCAGGGCTAGCAGTGGACATGGAGGTGGGAAAGTGGGACGGTGTGGATGACAGCAGCTACACCTCAGAGTGCCAGGTGCTGTGCTTACGTCAGTTGTCTCATTTTATACCTCCCAAAATTCTTTTATAGAATAAGTACAATAAACCTCAATATACCAATCAAAAGTTAATTTTGAAAAAAATTCTGATTTGTCAAACGACAAGTCACAATGAAATTGTGTGTGAGGCTAGGACATGATAAGGACATGATAAGCAGAGCACTTATGTTGCCTCAATTTTATTCAAAGTGGTTTGGGGGGCGGATTTTAATACTTTTAAAAAATGAATGCAAATTTTACTTAAATATGTAAAGATTAAAATCATACCTGCAAAAAAAGCATGTATAGCGACAGGTGTTCAGACCATACTCTCAACACCCCAGTCATGTTGGAGTTCTTTGACAGGAAAATTTGAAACGGGTGCATGATTCCCAAGGACTTGCAGCTTGCTGTAATGGAGCTACGCTTTCTAAAGTAGTTGTGAAGAATGTTTCAAAATGTTTTCAGGCGTTAACCCTGGACTTTAATTTCTTTATTTCGGAGAAGGAGAGAGGGGGCGGATTGCTTTATTATTAAGTTTGCAAACAACATTTGTTCTCCAGCTTCCCATGCAATGGCATGCCCTCCATTGCCCCCACCTACCTCCGCATCAGTTGGGAGAATCATAGAGTCTCATTAACTGTCATATAAACAAAACCTGGGCCTCACAAAATAGAGTTGCCCATGCAGAAAGTAGCTCACAGTGTATCAATCCAGAGCATCTGCCTTGGAGGCTTCTAACTCGGGACTCACTACTTGAAACTTCCTTTTCTCCTTCCATGGAATCATAACATGTAGATCAGAAGTTACAGAGACATCTCAAGTGAACTCAGTTTCAGATGCTCTGGAAGACAGCTGTCCCTCCCTTTGAGGTGCCTCCAAAGGCCCCCCCCCTCACAAAGTAAATGTCACAGACTTTACATGGCTTAGATTTCAAACCAGACCATCCTACACATACCCTCAAAATTTAGCAAAAAATTCATCCACGTGTTTATATGTGATGTATTTAGATGCTAACAGACAGCAACTTGATGTTTTATTTTAGATAGACTGTGCTTCCAGACCACATCTTCTTTGGATGCTGTCCTCCAAAGCATTGCTGTCCTCCAGTTCACCGCTGTCCTTCAGTGAACTCTGAAACTGAGCTCACTTGAGACGTCTCTGTAACTTCTGATCTACATGTTATGATTCCATGGAAGGAGAAAAGGAAGTTTCAAGTAATGAGTCCAGAGTTAGAAGCCTCCAAGGCAGATGCTCTGGATTGATACACTGTGAGCTACTTTCTGCATGGGCAACTCTATCTCGAGAGGCCCGGGCTTTACTTATATGACAGTTAATGAGACTATGCTTCTCCCAACTGATGCCGGGGTAGGTGTGGCGACAGCTGGTAACATATACATTTCTCCAGCAGAGCAGGCTCCCTTTTACATCTACATCCTTTCCATGGAGCTGTTCTCTAATAAACAAGTATTAGTTGACTGTTGCTTTATACCTCAAATAGTGCCAGATATCTACCCTAAAAGGTAAGACACCAGAGATTAGGATTTTAGAGCTCAAAGGCACTTTAAACATCACCTTGTCAAGACCTCTTACTTTAATAGTGAAGAAACCGAGGCCCAGAGTTATGAAGTGATTTGCCGAAAGTCATAATTAGCTAATAGTAAAACTGAAATAGGACGGAGGTCCGTTGACTCCTAGCTTAGTGCTCTGTTGTTCCAAATACCATCCCATCTTGTCCAGACAATTGTGGTGGAATTTTTTTTTTAACGTTTTTTAAATGAGTAACATAATAGCACCCCTCTGCTCAGATACGGTCAGTTGGTCACTTTTCCCTGAAAACAGGGAACGCATGACTTACGATACAAACTGAGAAATGGAAAATGATTTCTCATTGGATGTTATTGTTGAACAAATATTCCCTCTCCTCTTCCATTTCTCATGAAAAAAGTAGATGTCCTCACACCATTGGTGGGCTTAGACATACGATTTGTTTGTCCAGGGAAATATGACCAGATACAAAAATTCCACATCTGAACAGAGGTGTGCTATTGTGGTCTGGGTCCTGTGTGCCTGTCCTTTACCATAAGAAGGACACGCTCCAGCTTCCTACTGTTCCTTCATACTGGGTCCTAAAATAGAAAGACATGAGACAGCCCTGAACCCAGCCTGGAGCGGGGCGGTTGAAGTGCTGACCCACCAACCCACAGGCAAGGATATAGGTTTGCTTTTGGAAACCATGGAGATTTGCGGGGGTGGGGGGGCACTCTTGATCATCGAGCACAAGCTAATGCACTCAAACAGACCTTTCCTTAGGTATTCACATCTTGCCCTCACTTTTCACGTTGCAGTGCAGAAGTTCAGAGAGTTACTCCATGTTTCAAGATGAGAAAATTGCCTTCCAGTCAGATTAAATGCTTTCTGTAAGGGTGCCCTGGGAAAACATAGAGGCATAGCCCAAGTTAAAATCCATGTATCCTTCCTGACTTTCAGAATTCAGTTTCCTGTGGTATTTAAGCATGAATCTCTTTTTGCTCTTGGGGATGAAAAAAACGAGGCAATTTGGTTTTGTCAATTTAGTATCTCTTTCTCTATCTATCATTATCGTCTATCTCTAGCCATCCATCCGTCTATCGATCCAACTGTATATTTGTTCGAACTGGAAAAAGATGGTCTGAAAGTTCCATTGTGCTTACTGTTGTGGGGTTGACATTTTAGTGACTAAAAAATCAACTGAGTTGATAATGTTTAGGTTGATCTTTCTGCATCTGATTATGCTTGTTTCCAGATCCAAGCGGTTGTTAATGAAACAGTTGTTGTTTTGCTGACAGAACATTAATTACTTGATCTCAGGACTCAGTAATTGCACCAGCCCCCTCTGTATACATTACTAATTACATTAGCAATTATATGGCATTTTAAGGACAAAGAAATGACTGAAGCAATTTCAGTGTCACAGGTAACCTGCTGTTAGATTTCAATCACATTTCTAATGTGTCCATGATGTGCTGAAACAAGTTCTAGGGAGTTTTGTGACAGCAACTTGAAGAAATGACCTAAGACTTACCCATGAACCCACTGCCCAGTGGTTAGCCCATCATGTAGGCAGAGATAATGTGGGTCAAGTCTTTTTACCTCTCAGAGCCTCATTTTCTTTCTACAAAATAATTAGAGAGAGAAAGGTTTGGATAAAAAAACAATTAATTCACTTATTCAACAAATATTTATTGAATATTATTATGTTAAATGTGAAGTTACAGACCTCATCCATGACTTTGTGAAGTTTATAATCTCATAGAGGAGACAGATGGTAAGCAATAAACACTAAAATAAATCTGTAATGGTCAGGGTAATGCTTGTTAGCTGCTATAACAAACAATCCCCAAAGTCTCAGAGACTTAATACAGTAATATTGTATTTCTTGTTCACATCCTGGTCAGCTCTTTCCAACGGGTTACTCAGGGGTCCAGTCTCTTCTGTGGTGTGGCCCCATCATTCCGGATGTCTCAGTTCCCAGCTGTGTGGACAGAAAAGAGAGTTGAGAATCTTGTGGGAGATTTTAGAGAACAGGCCTGGCAGGGTAGCATTATTTTTCCTACACCCTCCAAGGAAGAAATGAGCCCTTACCCAGTGTCTGCTGCAGTTGATAATTACAAATGGTGACTAGCGTTATAAAGGAAAAGCCTGTAGAGCAGTGGGGACATGTAATGGGAGCAGTCACTGATTCTGCATTCAGTATCCATTCCTCCTCCTTCTGATAAGAGTGCCCTTATTGCTGAATAAGGGAATTACTCTCCTTCACTGTGTGTAGTTTTTGTGGAGCTGTCAGTCAAGTTTCCCTGCCGCCACATCCCATCCCTAGCAGGCTTGTGCACATGGTATGCCAGTCAGATTCTCTCCCGGGACCGATTCTCTCCCTGGACCGTAAACTCATCCATGTGTTCATCACATGCAAGGGACACACAGACGAGGAAAGATAGGATCTGATTCCCTGCCATGAAAGCACCATAAACTGATAGACCCACTATCAGTTCTTGTCACTTGGAGCCCTGGAGCCCCGGTCCCTGTCCTTCCGGAGCCATTTTTTCAGCTTTCCCTTTGAATCTCTGCATGACCTCATGTTGCAATTAGCTTCCTTTCTTCCTAGATTAACCTGTTGGTTTCTGTGCTTGCACCAAAGAACCCTAATTGATATAGGGGTATAATTTAGATTGTGAGGTTTAGTGAAGGCTTCTCTGAGGAAGCGGCAATTTTGCTGATGAAGTATAAGTTGGAGTTCACCAGGTGATGAGCGGGAACATTGTTTTTAAGGCACTGGAGGAAATCATGTGTGCAAAGGCCCTGAGGTAGAAAAAACTTGTGGTATTTGAGGATCATAAGTAAGCCTGTCAAGGCGGAGCTTGTGGAGTGAAGGAGAAAATGACACAAGATGAAGCTGGAGATGGGGGAAACTAACAGATTTCCAGTGCTTTGTAAGCAACGTTAAGGATTTTGGATTTGATCCTAAATGCAATGGGAAGCCACTGAAGGTTTTAAGAGGGAAAGAGATATGATCTTATTTACACTTGAAAAAACTCACCCAAGCTGATCTGTGGGAGATAGATAGGAAGGAGTCAGAGTAGAAGCAGCAATGTTCTCAAGAGTTCATAGGAGTAGACAGATGGGAGGGATGACAGTGATTTGTCTTGGTGACTGGAAGGGAAAATGAAAAGAGGAAGACAGGCTCCAGACGTGTTTTGAGGTAACATTGACATGGCTTGGTGATGAGTAATTTTCTGGAGGCAGAGAAAGAGAGGCATCAAAGATGACTTTCAGTTTCTAGAAATTACAATTACCGAAATTAAAGAAAAAAAAGGAGAGCAGGACCAGGTGAGAGTGGCAGAGCTAAGAATTCCTTTTCGGCATGTAAATCTGAATTGCCTTGGAGACTTCAAGCCATCCTGTCAAATGTCAACACATAGGTCTGGCATTCAGGAGAGAAGTCTTGCTTAGAGATATACATTTAGATAGTACAGACATGGACAGGGTGTTTGCAGCCCTGGAGAGGAGGAGACAAGATGTCTGTAAGGTCTTTCCAACCCTGATAATGCCTAAATCTATTAACCTGGGGGATAGACCTCCAAATTGCACCATCTAAAAATTGTACACCTAACCAGGTTTGGACTGTGTTGTATCCCCCCGCAAGCCCTATGCTTATAAGCGTGCCAGCCCGTCATGCCCTACTCAGCTAGGACACATTAGAATGGCTCCCTCAGTTCCCTAAACTTGGTCCAAACTTACTCCCAAATTATTTCCCCTCACCCTTCAAATTTCTCGCCTATTTTCTGTGTAAAGCAACCGTGCTCCCACCTCCCAAGCCTGAAGCCCATTGTGTTTCTCTAGTGGTGACTCTGGTTCTCTCCCTCAATGGCTCCCACTAGTCTGTTATTTATTTCTGTGCTTTATTTCTGCTTCCCTACCTGATCCAGGCTGGCCCCTGGATGCTCTCCTGGTTTAGTTCCAACCTCCAAGAAATAACACCACGTCCCTATACAACTTCATGGCGTCCTGGCCGTTGGCCTGACCACAGCTTTCTAGAGAGCTGAGGCGACGGGTAAAGCAAGGAGGGAGCAGTCGATGCTCGATCCTGGGAAGCCAGCCTGGCGACCTGAGACTGGAGAAGTTCCCCAGACGGTGTGAGGGGGATTGTCCCCCTGATCTTTCACCCACCCCCACCCCCACGGCCCTGGGTCACCCTCCTCTGTTTACTGAGAACACGCACATGAGAAAAACAGGGCCTGTCTGGGCCAGCAAGTTGTGTAGGAGAGAATTTGAACTTTATCGGTCCTGACATTTCTGCCTTGGTATGTGCAACCGTTCTTACACATATGGATTGGATCAAATGAAATAATTTATGCGAAAGCACTTTGAAAATTTCAGAGGGCTACCCAAGGTATTGCTTGTTGTTACTATGACCGTTACACAGGAAAGGCTTTCCTCTTCAACTCACCCAAGTGTTTGATTAAAATTAGGTGGCAAATTGGCAAGCCTCTAACATGCTTTCTTGGGTAGCTCGTCACCTATACCTATGGTGACCATATGGTGTATGTTTTCCAAGACGGCCTGGATTTTCACGTAATTTTTTTCTTTACAACAGAAGTGATCTGTTAAATTCTTAACTGTCATTTGATTATTAAGCCTCTGTTGGACTTTTCTCAAAAATAAATTCCCTGGAATAAAAACTTTGGTCAGAACATGCGTTTTAACTTCTGGAGAGGTACATACCTCCATCTTAATTAGTCATCCATGTAGAATGGGGGTACTCTGAGAACTCAGAGCGCCCCTTTTCTCTTGGGCATCCCACCTGGCAGAAGAGGGAAGTCAGAGGGCAATTCATTCTCCCTCTTTTACAAGTGAGTAGACTCGAGCCACAGGGGTCATGAGGGCAGCGCCCCAGAATCTAGCTGGATCTCAGGGGAAGGTGAAGAGAACAGCAGGAAGAGCCGGCAAGGCCTTTGACCCCTGCCAGTTCTCCCTCTTTGGTCATTCGGTGCTGCCCATCCTGAAGGGCTGGCTGAAGCCGCCTGTTCTCGGTCACGTCAAGCCGCCGGCTCAGGGCTCCCTTTCACCTGGTGGAGGTGAGGGAGAGGAGGGAGGAAGTAGCTTATTGCCATGGTGAGGGCAGGAGGCTTGGTGGGGATTCTGCGTCAGCGGCGACAGCCCTTCTGGTTCACGTCGTCCACACATTTTCCATTTCCATAGTTTGGGGAATAAGTCGTGAACAGAAACTAAGAGAGTACAGTGGGCAGTAGGCAGCCTGCTTGTTGTCTATAGGTCAAGTCCTTAGGGAAGACAAAGGACGTTTGTGGGTTCCTTCCCCGAGACGTCACTTCTTTTTTTTTTTTTTAAGAAGATGTTGGGGGTAGGAGTCTATTAATTAATTAATTTATTTTTGCTGTGTTGGGTCTTCGTTTCTGTGCGAGGGCTTTCTGTAGTTGTGGCAAGCAGGGGCCACTCTTCATCGCGGTGCGCAGGACTCTCACTATCGCAGCCTCTCTTGTTGCGGAGCACAGGCTCCAGACGCGCAGGCTCAGTAGTTGTGGCTCACGGGCCCAGTTGCTCCGTGGCATGTGGGATCTTCCCAGACCAGGGCTCAAACCCGTGTCCCCTGCATTAGCAGGCAGATTCTCAACCACTGCGTCACCAGGGAAGCCCGAGACGTCACTTGTATTTTTGTTTTGTTTTTGCTGTACGTGGGCCTCTCACTGTTGTGGCCTCTCCCGTTGCGGAGCACAGCCTCCAGACGTGCAGGCTTAGTAGTTGTGGCTCACGGGCCCAGTTGCTCCGCGGCATGTGGGATCTTCCCAGACCAGGGCTCGAACCCATGTCCCCTGCATTAGCAGGCAGATTCTCAACCACTGCGCCACCAGGGAAGCCCGAGATGTCACTTGTTTGTTTTGTTTTGTTTTGTTTTTGCAGTACGAGGTCCTCTCACTGTTGTGGCCTCTCCCTTTCCCCTAAGGTACCTCATTTAATCACCACAGCGCCACTATGAGGCAGGTAATGTGATCCTAGCTTTGCTAGTGAGGAAATTGAGGCTAGTGACTTGCTTATGGTTATTCAGCTAATGAAGAAAATGGAAGCATCAAGTATGGAGCCCAGCTTTCTGGCTTGAACAAATGAGTGCATGTTATTGCCATTTGCTGATGTGAAAAACTTGGATTGGAGGATAGTTTTGGGGGGGATTCAAAAGTTTATTTTCGACATGGTGAATTGAGCTTTCTATGAAATATCCAAGTTGGCATCTCTCTGAACCTCAAAAGAGAAAATACAGATGTGAGCGATGTCAACATAGAAGCAGGTACTAAAAGCCAGGCTTGGGGTGAGAGTATAAATTGACACAACCTCTACAGATGGGGGAACCGTGTCATTTATCATCTAAACCCAATACTTAAGAGCAAGAGGTATTATTACTAATAACTACATTGAGGCAATGCCCTTGGCAAACTAGAGCAATCGGGCTTTCTCTCTATAGGAGGTAATCTGGCAATTACAAAAGCATATGTTCATTCACCCACTTCTGGGAATTTATCCTTCAGACATACTACAAATAGTCTCACATAAGTGCAAAACAACAAATTTATTAAATATTAATTACATTATTAATAATAGCAAAAAATAAAAATGTCAATAGTAGGGAAATGGTCAAATAAAATATTTGCATTAAAAAATGGAATATGATACAGTGATTAAAAATAAGCTTCTCTTTGTGTGTTATGGTAATCTTCAAACTGTATAATTATATATTTTTTAAAAACCCACAAGGTCCAAAACATTGTGTAGCATGTGTTGCTGTTTGTAGAAAATTTCGGCGGGGGATTTTATATATATATATATATATATATATATATATATATATATATATATATATATGTGATTATATATATATGTGTGATTATATGTATATAATATATAGAAAGAGAGAGAAAAAGAGAAATTACAGATAGATAAATAGATAGATAGACTACCTCTGGGAAAATACACAAGAAATTAGTAATATTGGTATCCTCCAAAGAAGGAAATTGGGTGACTATGAGACAGTTGTCTGAGGGAAATTTTTCACTGTACCTTTTGACTATCTTGAATTTTAAACCATGTTAAGATACTACCTCTTCAAGAAAAAAAAAAACACATATTAACTTAAAAATAATTCAATAAAATAAAGACAGACTGAACTTTAACCCATAGAAGAAATGAAATGTGAGGCTTGCAGTGTTTTATGCATTGTTTCATACAAGGTAAGAACTACAAATACGTTAGCTTATGCAGGGAGAACTATTCTTCTCACGTATGGTAACCAAGACATCTGCTCTCAGACCAATAGACTGACACTAAGCAAAAGATGGCAAAACACCGTGAAATGGTATTCCAGATGAATACCTGGAAAGGAACAATAATAGCATCCAGACAGATACTGAAGATCAGTAAAGATGCTCTATGCACACTTCTACCCAGCAGACACAGACTAGGAAGGATCCTTTCCTGCTCATGAATGAGTAAATAGAAAATGACCACATGGATCTTCTGTGAATGTATAGATAAAGCGTGGAGAGCCCAAGAGTCGGAGAAACCGCATATAGTTTTGAAAAAAGGTTTTTCAAAAGAAATAAAAACAAATTTTATACATCTTCATTATAATCTTAAAACTTCACGAAAACTTGGAGTCAACAAAGCAATATATAAATACGTTAGAGGAAAAAGAAACCGACTAAAATGTTAGGCTGGAATTTTTTAAATAACAAGAAAAAATGTATATATATAATTGCAGATTGAAAATCAAAATTAAAAGTTCTAAAAAGTTTCAGTCCCGATGGATAACTAGTACCAGGTTAATCCCTCCTCCTTAAACAACAAGAAAACTGGACACAATATATGAAATAACTCCTTTCAAACATTAGAAGCAAGCAGAGCAGAACTGTGACAGTGAGAGAAAGGAAAGAAAAATAGTGAACCCTACAGTTGCTGTGGCTTCCTGCCTGGAGGCACTTTCTGGACCTCAGCACAGGGAGGAGGAACCCAAGCAGGGCACACAGCAATCTTGCTGAGTTGAGGAAACAGACTGAAGTTTGTGGGGCAAACTGCTGGAGACAAAGAAGCAATAGGAAGGGGGCGGGGGGAGAGAGAGAGAGAGAAAGAGATGTCCAGAAGTCTGCATAAGAGCCTCCTAGAGTCTGATACTGAATAGGAAGCCATACATATATAGGATGCAATTCCACGAGGCCATACAGAATCTACTGATGGGAACTGTAAACCTGAACAATTGTCAGAGTTCCTCAAGAACTGAGAGATGTCCAAGTTCCAGCCAGCCAAAGTGGAGAGACATCGTTGAACACTTAGGCATTCAGGAGACCCCAGAAAGGTCATGTCTTAATGGGAGGACGAAATTACCTCTGGAGTAAAGGCTTCTCTAGATTTTCCCTTAATATTTTTTTGGATCTGTCTCCTAAAGCAAAGGAAATAAAAGCAAAAATAAACGAGGGACCTAATTAAACTTAAAAGCTTTGCACAGTAAAGGAAACCATCAACAAAATGAAAAGACAGCCTACTGAAAGGGAGAAAATATTTGCAAATGTTATGACCGTTAAGGGATTAATACCCAATATATATAAACAGCTCATACAACTTAACATCAAAAAACCATACAACCCAGTTAAAAAATGGGCAAAGCACTGAACAGACATTTTTCCAAAGAGGACATACAGATGGCCAGCAAGCACATGAAAAGATGTTTAACATCACTAATCATCAGGGAAATGCAAATCAAAACCACAATGAGATGTCACCTCACATTGGTAAGAATGGGTATTATCAAAAAGAACACAAACAACAAATTGTTGGTGAGGATGTAGAAAAAAGGGAACCCTCATACACTGTCGGTGGGAATGTAAATTGGTGCAGTCACTGTGGAAAACAGTATGGAGGTTTCTTAAAAAAACTAGAAGTAGAACTACCATGTGATCAAGCAATCCCAAGATGGGTGGATCTAGAGGGTATTATGCTAAGTGAAATAAATCAGACAGAGAGGGACATATACCATATGATCTCACTTATATGCGGAACCTAAAAAAAAACAAATGAACAAACAAAGCAAACAGACACAGAGTCATAGATACAGAGAACAAATGGGTGATTGCCAGAGGGGAAAGGGAGCAAAATAAGTGAAGGGGATTAAGAGGTACAAACCTCCAGTTATAAAATAAATAAGCCACAGTGATGTACAGCATATGAAATATGGTTAATAATATTTTAATAACTTTGTATGGGGACAGATGGTTACTGGACTTACTGTGGTGATCATTTCATAATGTATACAAATGTCAGATCACTATGTAGTACACTTGAAACTAGCATAATATTGTATGTCAATTATATTTCAATTTAAATAAATAAGGAAAATAGAAATTAATGACTAGGTTATGTGGTAAAAATCCCCATTGCTTAGAAATTAGAAAAGTACACATGAAATAATACTTGGGTCAAAAATGCAAAACCAAAATTAAGAATATTGTCAGCTCCTGGTTAAGCAAAAAACCAAGAAACAAAATTGATCACAGTAAGCAAAATAGAAAGATGTACTGAAAGGATCCTGATGTAACACAAAGAATTGAACGGCAATATGGGCAAAGAAATCTCAGGAAAGTCCAACCACGGTCGTTCCAGGGCCTCTCACAGTGGGAGCTGATGGTGCCTCACCTAGGCTGCTGCTAAAACTGGGAGAAGTAGGTTCAGTAGATGAAGACAATAGTTATTATGATTCCACAGATGAGAAAAATGACAATTTAAAAACAGTGGGTTGGAGTCAAATCTGTATTCAGAGAGAATTTAAATAACATTAAATTGTATTTCTAATAAATAAAAAGGTAAATAAACTCCACTGAAGTTAAAAAAGAAAACATATCACCACACTATTCCCCCAAAGGAAAGAGATAAGAAAAAAAATGATAAAAGTAAACTTTGAAAGTTTAGTGGAGAATTAGTAATAAATGCAAGAATTGGTTCTTTGAAAAAATAATAAAGTACCAAATTACTAAAAGTTTAACCCCTCCCAAAAAAAATAGGCCACAAAAAAGTAGGAATTATGCATAATTCTATGCTAATCAATTTGAAATTCTTAATGTAATGGTCATTCATGTAGAAAAATTTAAAGTAATAAAACTGACACAAGATGAAGTAAAAATCCTTAATTAATCAGTAATTATGAATAACAGAGAAAAAGCTGTCAGAGAATTATCTCCAACAAAAGCTCCAAGCCCAGAAGTTTTTATGAGGCAATTTTTAATTTTTTTTCAAGAAAAATAATTCTCTCCTGTTATGTAAGCTAAAAAATAATGAAAGTATTCCAGTTTATTTTATGATTCTACATATTACTCAAGAACACAAGCTTGGTACTGCTAAAAATATAAATACAAAAAAATATATAAACCAACTTTTGACTTGACTACAAATCAAATCCAGCGGCTTATTTAAATGAAGAACACAGCAGAATGTAGAATGCAAAAATGGTTTAATGGTAGGAGATCTATTGATATAATTCATCATCTTTATAAATCAAAGGAGTCACATGATTATCTTACTAGATGCCCAAAATACGTTTGATAATTTTCAATATCATTCTTGATTTTTATTAAAACAAAATTTAAAAAGAAATTTCTTAGCAACAAAGAATAGAAGACTTCCTTAACCAGATAAAGAATATTTATGTCAAATTGGCCAATATCATATTTAATGAGGAAACCTGGATATTAAAGTCAGACCCAGACATGTGAGCTTGCTATCATCACGACTTTTTAATATTTTCTGGAACTCTTAGTCAACGGTACGTCAACAAAAAGAAATATGAAGTATAAATATTGGATAGGAGAGAAAAATTGTCATTTGCCTCAGAGGTGACTAGAATACTATCCTTGATGGGCTTGGGCTTTTGGAAACCAGCTTGTCCTTATTTTCTGCGGTTTGCCCTGTCTCGTTTCTCCCCTGAGGCAATAAGCACGTTGCCTTCTATCTGCTTGAAGTAGGGAGAGAAGGAAAAGGGAAGTATAGTGGGAAGAAAGAACAGAAAAACTGGGAATACCTCAAAAATATTACACATGCACACAATACACACACGAAGAGAAAACAAATTTGGAGAAAATTATAACAGGGCTTATTTCTCAACAGCAAAATGACAATTGGGTTTTTTTCTTTATGCTTTCCAACTACTTCCAAATTTTCTACAGTGAACATTATTACCCATGTACTAGAAAAAAAATCATTATTTTTTTCAGAGCAGGAGGCAAATAGGGGAGGAGAGGTTTGCAAATTGCAAGAGAGATGTGACTGGCAGGAAGTTGGCAGAACCAAAGGGGTATGAGGCATTGGGATATATTGGAAGAACCATGACTTTGCAACCAGAAGACCTGGATGCATTTCTGGTTGTGTCACTTCTAAGCATGTTAACTCCAAGCAAATCCCTTAACTCTCTGAGCCTTAGTTTCCTTTGGGGGAGACTACTATTCCCCCCTCCCCACGTTCCTACATAGAGGGGCTTCCCTGGAGAAATAGGGCTTTCCACCTTGCGTGACATTGGACCTCATGGCTCAAGTAACCATGCATCACAATTTGCCCGGGACAGTTAATGCTTTTTTCTCATAGTATTTATTCATCTCTTGCTTTTCACTCTCAAAACTGTCCAAGTTTAAACAATAAATTGATGTGGTCAGCCCACTCCTGGCAGCTTTGTCCATGGGAAAATGGATATTTTTATACCGTTTTAAGTAAAAGTGGACTTTCGCAGACTCTAGCTGCCAGACTTGCACGAGCAGGCTGCTGGGGTCTCAGTGAAGCCCAGTTGCACGTGTGGCGGCTGCAGCAGGGCATTGACAAGTGTCAGGCACTGGCAGGCAGCACTGTGCTTGCAGCTTTGACCGTGGCTCACAGTCAAGTGTGCAGGCGAAAAGTTTAAATCATGTAGACAGCGCACGATCTGCAGAGCCCGAAGGGGTCTTGTGCTAGGCATAGGTAAAGCAGGGCTAGATCGGAGGTTCCAGATGACTCTGTGTTGCTTTGATCTCTTTTGGCACTGAGGGAGGGAACCATGGAGGAATTCAACATCTAGCTGGATTCACGTGGCTTGTTCACACATTCCCAAATTCACCCCTGTTTGGTTCTGAGTTTCTTTAAGCACATAAGCACTGACCATGATTTTAGATTCCAGGACCCAAATTGTGGCTTAACCCACAGATTTTCTCCTTTCCCCCATATATTACTGGGCCTCTGGTCACACTAAACACTAGATAATTGTGCTCAGATAAGTTCTCTGGTGACTGGAGATTTCTTGTGGTTCCATCTTATGTGTTCTGTTAACTCCTTGAACATGGGGCTCCTGAGAGGATATGAAGGAGCCACACCCATTCCCATGGAAGGCAGCCTGGTCTGCAGCTGCTAAAGGCCAAGACCCTCTGGCTGAGACTGGGCAGGACTGGAAATTGGAAAATGAAATCTGGACATGAATTTCTTTGCATATCAAATCACAGGAAAAACTAAAAATTTGAATTTAATTTCTTGGACTTTTAACTCCACAAGTTGAGGAAATTTAATTTTGGACTTTAATTCTTTTGGACTGAAACTTCTTTGGACTTGCCTTAGACGAGGATTATTTAATTTTTGGATTTCAGTATCTTCCTTGGAATTTCCGAATGGGAGGGAGTTTATATTCAAACTCGGTCCCCTCTATGTTGCTTGTTTATATAATTGACTATCTTTATATTGTTATTTAACCCTATTGTCAAACCTCTGAAAAGCATTATATTAGAGAATGTGGCTGAACAGTTTTGGTCTGGGGCAGGGGGAGGAAAACAGAGTGAATTTGTATTTAGTTAAATTAATGTATTCTTTGCATCCATTCAGTCTTCTGAGGGCACATTCTAAACTGTCCATGTGCGATCCCAGAAGGATTCGCTGAAGGCGCTGTGGCTGAGGTTGGGGGGCTGGCCTCCCCAAGTGGAAGCAGCATTGCTAAGAGAAAAAGTTCCCTCAGGAAAAACAGACTCCCCTGGGATGACCGTCATGTTGATGGTTACACCCAGTGCGCTAGGAGAACAAAGGAGTGGGGTGCATTAGGAGAAATCGCTTCCCCTCCTCTCCTGATGTTTCCATGGGTAACACTACTGGCTCTCCTGACCCCTTGTCCCCCACTTGTCCCCCAGAAGAGGAGGGAGTTCCCTGATCACTAAGTGGCAGCTGTCTGTAGATGCTTCTCAGTGGGATGGGGCACGTCTTCCAAAAGCCAGTAAGCACGAGAGATGCGTGCTGTTCCCCCTCACCCCGGATTCTTAGTAAGTGAGTCTGCTGTGAAGACTCAAACCTGTGCTTGAATGGGCTGCCTCAAGGTCTATCCTGGCGTGCGTTGTGTGTGCCTCTGGGAATATTAACAGACTCATCGCATGTCTCAGTCACGCTGCCAGATACCTTCTATCAGTAACAAAGCTGACGTTTTCCTCTTCACTTGCCTGGCTCCCCTAGGTTCTGAACTTGGGCAAGAACAGGAGTATTATTTGTTTACTCTGTAGAGCCCCCCCAAAACATCATCTTTAAAGGGTGAGTAATAAGCACCTCTTCCAGCCAATCTCGAATGGAAGTCTAAGTAGATAATGGATGTGAAAGTATTTTGTAAATTGCTAATCGTTATGTACTTTAGCCAGTGATCATTGTTACTTTCATTAGGTCTCAGATAACCATCCCCTATTCTGCAGCTCAGAATTTAAAAGGGCCCTGCTCACTGTAGTATATTAAGAGTGAAGAGTCACCACCTACTGACTGTGCTAGGCGCTCAAGACAGTTTCCCACTCAGAGCATTTCTTGCTTAATGGACATCACAACTTTCTTCCAAATGTTGGGAAAAATATGAAGTTCCTGCAATGGGGGCGGCGGGATGTAGAGAAGGATGAATGTATGCCAACAGGAGGTGCTGGATGTCATTTCTCGTAAATACAGAAAAGAGGTGATATTTGATATGGTCACAGCCTTATGCAGGAAGAGTTGTGAACACTCTGTGTTCTTCTTCAAGGTTGGAAAGGGGCATAGGTTACCCACTTCCTCTCGTTTAAGTTGATAGCTCTGTGTCAACTTCCCATTAGCTATTCTGTCGACACCCCGTATAGCTCCAGCTGCCCGGGGAACCCTATCCCCCAAGCAGAGATAATGAGACAGTGCTACTTATATAACCTGGTCTGATTAG
The DNA here is from genome assembly GCF_964270905.1 of Leucopleurus acutus. Classification (NCBI taxonomy): domain Eukaryota; kingdom Metazoa; phylum Chordata; class Mammalia; order Artiodactyla; family Delphinidae; genus Leucopleurus; species Leucopleurus acutus. The sequence continues at coordinate 103,432,221 of NC_139150.1, forward strand.
AGTCTCAGATCTTTGCACCTCAACAGCTGTGTGTTGTCACCAATGGAAATTTTTAACTCGTCTGCCAAGTCCCTGGTTGCCCAAATAAGTGGCTGAAAGAGTGGCTGCTGTTTCATCGTTTATTAGAATGGAATTTAGGTTCTGATAAACCCTAATGCTGAAAATTAGCTTCAAGGAAACTGCTGCTGCAGTTCTTGGTCTCTGGCTGATAGGAACAAGTAGAATTTATTCAGGTGGGTTTTTTTTTTATCCTGTAGACAGTTCAGCACACAAATTACTTCAGAGCTATTCTTAAAAACGTAATAGGACCAATACTTAGGAGAGCCAGATGCAGTGTGAGGAGGGTCAGAAAGCATCTATTATAGGCTTGACATTTGCTCTCCTGCAAAGCCTCGAAAGATATTGAAAAATCTCTTCCCGATCTTCCTGGAGGCTGAGCCAATGTTGCTGGCATTCTCTGGGTGTTGGCAAGACCATGGGTGAAGAAGCCATGTTAGCCTGCAGAGTCATGTTGGAATTAGCCTTTTCTTATGGGAGAAGTCAGGGGCATCCTTCTTTATTCAGACTGTGAGTCACATGGAGAGGTCACCCCACGACTACAATTCATTCAAAACTTGGGCAATTGAACATCTTTTCGAGGTCTGCAAAGCAAGAAGTTTTACATCCTTGGCTGGTGTGTTCAAGTGTCTCACACCTATTTCAGATGGAAAAAGATAGTTATTTTTCAAAAGCATTGTAGAACTTTCTTGTTCTGCTGTCATGGAGCATAAACCCTCTTTTCATTTCCACTCCCCTCTGATTCTTTTACACATGGTTCTTGGTGGTTGTAATGAATTCCACCCCCTTGGCTTGTCCTTTTTCAGACTGAAATGATCAATAGATCAACCAGAAAATACTACGTTCCCAGCTGGGAACCTCAGCGGGACAGGAGGAGGCCACTGAGTGAAGTTATAAGATACAGTTCCTGGTCTCATTAGAACTTACCATCTCGTGAACAAATTCTTTAATTTTTTTCCCTGTCAGGAAAAGTTTTCTTGTTTCTCTCTCAATCTTTTGTCCATTTTGGCCATGTCCTTCCCCAACCTTTCCAAGTTCTCCCAATTCCTTCTTTGTTTCCAAGGCCCAGCTTGAATCTTGTACAGGGAAACAATAATCTTATTTTAAAAGATTTTTAAATTCAAAAAAAATGACATCTTGCTTATATTATCTTAAAATTCAGATGGGAAATCAGGGGAATTAGAGGCAGGGTTGGATTCTGGCTCTGCCTGGCTGTCAGACTTCTGGCGAGGGTCCCTAACTTTTCTCAGCCTCAGTTAAGTCACTTCTAAAATGTGGGATGCAACAGTCGATTTCAGGCTTGGTGGGAGTATTAGACACTAGATATAGAACCTTGTACTGATTTCTTAAAGTGAAAACTTAAAAATATCTGAAACCTATTGCCTTTTAATGAATTCACACAGGCCCGTGAGTCTCAAAAACAGGAGCAGTTCTCACTGTGATACCTTTCCTTAGACAGAGCTGGACCTTCCTGGCCAGTTCCCACAGCCCATGGTTCATGCTCTCCTACCTAATAGACCATGCTGGAGTTGTGTGTCTATAAATCTGCCCCTTCGTGGATAGTGAGGTCCTCCGGGAAATGTGGAGCGTCATTTCACCTGTGCGTCCCCAGCACATTGGTACTTGCCTCCCAGTTTATAAATCACTTTCACATGTATTTTCATCTCATCTCATTTAAATCCTTTCAACAAGCCCAAGAGCTAGTTGTTTGGGCCCATTTTACAGTTGATAAAATGTGCTCAGAGTGACCACGTAATTTTCCTACCATCAAAATGCTCAAGAACTAGGAAAGTTTTGTTTAATGGATATAGAGTTTCTGTTTGAAATGATGACAAAGTTCTGGAAATGGAGAGTGGTGGTGGTTGCACAATACTGTGAATATACTTAATGCCAGTGAATTGTACATTTAAAAATGGTTAAAATGGTAAAGTTTATGTTATCTATATTTTATCACATTAAAAAGGGGGGGGAAGAGCTGAAAATTATATACATTATATATATGAAATCCATGCTTCTTATAAAAAGTTAAAATATTTTAAAAAATGCTTATGAACAAAGTAACTTGAACATGAATCTCAGTCTTTTTTGTGTGTGTGTGGTACGTGGGCCTCTCACTGTTGTGGCCTCTCCCGTTGCGGGGCACAGGCTCCGGACGCTCAGGCTCAGTGGCCATGGCTCACGGGCCCAGACGCTCTGCGGCACGTGGGATCCTTCCGGGCCGGGGCACGAACCCGTGTCCCCTGCATCGGCAGGCGGATTCCCAACCACTGCGCCACCAGGGAAGCGCAGAATCTCAGTCTTTTGACAGTTCATTTTGTGTCTCTGCGGCCTCTCTGTCCTATTGCCCTGGCGTTCTCTGTTTCCTGCTTTCCCTGCTGTCCCTTTTACGCACATACACTCAACGTGCTTCTCTGGGCCTGGAGGTTAAACCACCCCCAGCTAGGCTGCAGGCTCAGATAATCCCCAGGCTTGTGAATTCCAGGAGCGTAGCACTCAAGTTGCCGGGTGTCTCTGATGGAGGAACGGGCTCTGACGGGGACCCGCCCAGAGAGCACCAGGCTGTCCTGGGAGCTTGCTCAGCTTACTCTGTGCAGCAGAATCTTGCTTGGAATAGTTCTGTAGTATCTACAAAGACACACCGAGTGGTTTTAAACTCCAGGCATCACGTAGACAAAAAAGGTGTTGCTGAGAATGGTCAAAACCACACAGTTGAGCAGATTCGTAGGCAATGGCTATAAATATCTTATTGCAGCTTCTGGTCTTAAGTCCTATCAAGTCCTACTTCCTCTTCGCCAAAATGATTAGCAAGTGTACATAAGGTTGGCTGAGTGGGGGGGCGGGGGGCGGGGTGGTCGTCTGTGCTGATCGTGACCAGATTTCTTTTCTTGGGTTACTGTGTTCACTGTTCCTGTCTCGTCTGTCCTGGGATATACCCGATGCTCTTCTTCAGCCTCTGCCAGCATACTTGCTCAAGGGTCTGTCTGAGCAGAAGGTTGGTCCAATCCCATGTGCTGATCAGAATGCTTGTTGCTTCTTCCTTTCAGGGAGAAGGAAACAGCTCTTTCTGTTTCCTCAACCCTGTAGTTGTACATGTCCGTTGATTCTGGAAGCTCTGCGTCCTCTGACCAGTTGTGCTTGTGCTATAGTGAAGGGAATGGACGCTCTGTTGTCCACTCCTTTTGGACAAACCATGGGTTCCAAGATAAAAATTTATTCCCTAGTGGACAAAAGCAAGGACACCAGGACATGTTGTCAACATTCTTTCCGATCAAAACAGATGGAACTTTTACAGTTTTTGTATTTTATCTCCAATCATGGATGGGCTCACCATGTGTCCAAGGAGCAGATCTTGGCTGTCATCTTCACCTGAATTGGAAGAGGAATGGGATGCTTCTAGAATCCTCGAGGGTGGGGGTGGGGTGTTCCTTGTCACCCCCTGTGTTCTTTGTACAGCCTGAGGCCGCCAAGGGGGGGGGCAGGATGAAGCTAAACAAAAGAGGCAACATAGACCCCCTCTGCTGTAAGCCTTAGACTTTTTTTTCTCTTGGATTTATCTTTGTGTCTTTTTGTCTCTCTTTTAAAACCACTTTGCGAAGGCATAATTGACATACAGTAAACTGCACGTATTTAAAGCATAGTCTTTCTAAAAAACTCTTAGAGGAAAACATAGGAAGAACACTCTTTGACATAAGTCACAGCAAGATCTTTTTTGACCCACCTCCTAGAGTAATGGAAATAAAAACAAAAATAAACAAGTGGAACCTAATGAAACTTGAAAGCTTTTGCATAGCAAAGGAAACCAGAAACAAGATGAAAAGACAACCCTCAGAATGGGAGAAAATATTTACAAATGAACCCCAGACAAAGGGTTAATCTCCAAAATTTACAAGCAGCTCATGCAGCTCAATATCAAAAAAAACAAACAACCCAATCCAAAAATGGGCAGAAGACCTAAACAGACATTTCTCCAAAGAAGACATACAGATGGCCAAGAGGCACATGAAAAGCTGCTCCACATCACTAATCATTAGAGAAATGCAAATCAAAACCACAATGAGGTGTCACCTCACAGTGGTCAGAATGGCCATCATCAAAAAATCTACAAACAGTAGATGCTGGAGAGGGTGTGGAGAAATGGGAACCCTCTTGCACTGGTGGTAGGAATGTAACTTGATATGGAGAACAGTATGAAGGTTCCTTAAAAACTAAAAGTAGAATTACCATATGACCCAACAATCCCACTACTGGGCATATGCCCTGAGAAAACCATAATTCAAAAAGAGACATGTACCACAATGTTCATTGCAGCACTATTTACAACAGTCAGGTCATGGAAGCAACCTAAATACCCATTGACAGACAAATGGATAAAGAAGATGTGGTACATATATACAATGGAATATTACTCAGGCATAAAAAGGAATGAAATTGGGTCATTTGTAGAGAAGTGGATAGACCGAGAGACTGTCATACAGAGTGAAGTAAGTCAGAAAGAGAAAAACAAATACCATACGCTAACACATACATGTGGAATCTAGAAAAATGGTACAGAGGAACCTGTTTGCAAGGCAGAAATAGAGACACAGACATAGAGAACAAACGTATGGACACCAAGGAAGGGGAAGGGGGGTGGGATGAATTGGGAGATCGGGATTGACATGTATACACTAATATGTATAAAGTAGATAACTAATGAGAACCTGCTGTATAGCACAGGGAAACTAACTATACAGCACCAGAATGAATGCTGGTGTACAGTAGAAACTAACACAACATTGTAAAACAACTATACCCCAATTTAAAAGAAAAAAAAGAAGAAGACAAAGGAAAGCATAGTCTTTGAAAGTTTTGACATATGCAAACCCCCATGAAACCGTCACTAATCAAGCAAGTGAATCCACCCAGCCCCCTCCAAAGTTCTCCTGTGTCCTTTATAATCTTCTGATCTGCTTGCTGTCACTGTTAGGTGAGTTTGCAGTTTCTAGAATTTTATAAAAAGGGGATCATTAAAGAATGTCATTTTAAAAGAAAAACAATTTATTGAGATATAATTTACATACAGTGAAATTCGCTGGTTTTAAGTGTTGTGTTAGGGTTCTCCAGAGAAAAAGACTATATACGTATATGTCGGAGAGAGAAATTTGTTTTAAGAAATTGGCTCATGTAATTGTGGGACTGGCCAGTCTGAAATCTGTAGGGTAGACCAGTAGCCTGGAAACAGGCAGAAGTCGATGCGACAGTCTTAAAGCAGAATTTCTTTTCCTGAAAACCTGTTTTTGCTCTTCAGGCCTTTCAACTGATTGCGTGAGGTCCACTCACATTATCGAGGGTAATCCTCTTTACTTCAAATCAACTGACTGTAGGTGTTAACCACATTTACAGAATGTAAATTCACAGCAACAGTAGACTAGTGTTTGATTCAATAAATAGATATTTTCACCCACAAGTTGACACTCAAAACTAACCATCACAGGGTACAACTCACTAGTTTTAGTCTCTTTATTTGCTAAAGTTCCGCTCCATCCTCAAACCTAATTTTAGAACAGTTCCATCACCCAGGGTCTTCAACACTTTCTCCCTTGGATTTATCTTTCTATGTCTCTTTTTTGTCATCAAGGTCATCCGTGGAAAAGGGACCAAAGCTACCTCTAGTCTAATTCTTCAGATCTTCTGACCTAACAAAGTTTAGCAAGGCTTTTCCATAATTGCCTACTGATTATCTATGACTTATCAATATATTAGAATTGTAAAACAGTCACTCTCTAATGAGGGCCAATTCCTTGATTCACGCTCAAGAGCACTGAATCCCACGGATGGGTATGGACTTCTGCTCTGTGCTGGGAGCATTCACGGGAGTCGTCATGCTTGATTCTAACCACAACCTCACGAGGTAATTAGGGTTCAGCCCATTTGGCAGAACAGAGAATGGAGTCTCATAGAGACCAAGAGCTGACACAGTGAATCAACAGACACACTGAGATTTGAAGAGGCCTTCTGATTCTGTGTCCTCCCATTGCAGGCCAGCGGCCTCCATTAGACATTGCCTGCTCTGTGTTCTTTAAAGAGCCCGATATAGCATCACATGCACATGACTAGACTTTGTCAGGATAAAGAAATACCTTGTGAAGGTCCTGAGGGCAGGAAGCTTGATTAGAACCTGAGAATACAACTTCACCTGGTATTTTTCCACGCACGCCCGAAAAGGCCACCATAACAGGGCACTAGTATATTTACCTAGCTTTCTTTGTTACAACTGTTGAAATTCTTGGCTTTTAGAAAACTAGTTTAGAGCGCGTTGGAGAAAGCATCCTTCCCAGACTGATTCCCTCTGGACTTTCTATTACCAACAGAGTCCTCTATTAGACAGCAAGGACCAGTGCTTACAGGAGGGACCTGGAACCTTTTGCCTAAGGCTTTGCATCTCCTTGCTTCTTCCTTGCCTCCTCCAGCTGCAGCCTCTGCCTCAGGCTCCTTCTCCTTTGTCACTCTGAGGAATGCCAAGGTGAGGCTCCATGTTCTGCTGTCATTTCCCAGGAATGGATGCCGTCAGTCACATCTCCTATGTTCTCACAAAGGAACAGCCCCCTCTTCACTCCCACATCAAAATATGTCCTACAGGACAGAATTCGGGTGTTACTTCCTGTTTCTCTTCTCTTACTTGTGCCTAAGACGTCTGAGAATTTACTGAGCTGAACTTTTCTTCAGCGTGGTGCTCAGTTCCTTGCCATTATACACCGCCATGCTAGAAAATTCTTCTGTTCTTTGTTTTAAGATCAAATCCATATCCTATTACATATTTGAAAGTTGCTGAGAGAGGAAATCTTAAAAGTTCCCATCACAAGAAAAAGAAGTTTTCATAACTATGTAGGTGATGGATGTTAACTAGACTTACGGTTGTGGTGGTCATTTCACAATATATATAAATATTGAATCATTCTGTTGTACACCTGAAACTCACATAATGTTATGTGTCAATTATACCTACCCTTAAAAAAAAAAGATCAAATACATATCATGTCCTCTCTTTGCTTTATCTCTTCTTCTGCTTCCTGACATTCCAACTTAAACAAAACAGAACAGTCAAACAATTAAAAAGGAAAGAGAGGGTAACTAGACTGGAAACTATACACCATGCAAATTAGCGTAGGCTCTCAAACTTGGGACCCTTAGTGAGTACAGTATGATTCAACATAGAATAGAAATCTAGCCTCATACATGAACATTTCCCCAGGCTTCCAGGCACACCATTTTCTCTACTCAATATGCCTACCCTGTGAAACCTGCAGAAAGGGTCGATTTTTAGGCGGCTTATTATACAGGATGAAATTTCTTTTTGGTTTTCCTGCAAAGCCAGGGTAAGTTTCCCAGAAGAGCTGGTTGAGTTTCTGTTCTCACCTCTTGCACACTCATTCAACTCCAGAAAGTGATGTATCCTTGGGTCTCAGCCCACACATAACATAAAGACTATGGAGACAAGAACCAGTTGCTTTAAGTTATCAAAAGTAAGACAATGAAAGCACCAGGGCATCACTTAGTAGGTGATTTTGTGGCTTATGCCTTAGAACTCTGTACGTCCTGGATTTTCTAGGACAACCCAGCTTTAGACACATTTATAGCTGTCAAGTCATGCATACTGATTTTTGGCTTACAAAATATGATCGCTTTGGTTATAGGTGAGCCTGTGCTATGTGAGGTCACTTTGGGAACTAATTTTTCGTGGGTGGTGTCAAAGATGCCTCCGAGTTCTACCAAACTATATGCTAAATGAGTCATATTATTGAGAGGATACAGTGCAGTTACCAGGTGGTTCTGCTAATAATTAGAAACACATTTCTATATTTCATAGAACCAAAGAAAGGAAAACATCACCAGGAAAATGTTACATGTGGGGACAATTATTCAATAGGTCCTTGGCTGGGATTTGTGGATATGAACATAATTCAGAAGCAAAAATGAAATACTGGAATAATACATGGAGATTTCTGTTATCAATGCTGAGTTGCAGAAAACAGGAATTAACATTCGGCCAAGTCTTGATTATTCAAGGAATGATGACCCAATTTGTAGTTTACCAAACCCTTCCCTCCTCTTTCTTGTTGCTATAGTACGGTACTTCTCAAATTCAAGTAATGTATTTAGAAGAAAATCTTTAAAAGGTCACAGTGTTTCTTAAATGATTTATATGATAATTGTATTAAAATTTACACAGAACTGTAAGATCTGATATTATATTTCTTATGCTAAACTAAAATTTAAGATTAAATTTGTAGACGCTGTTTTAAATAAAAGTAATGCATAAAGTAAAAACAACCAACATTGTGAAATCCATAAATGGAATATTAACTACATTAATTCCCAGTAATGGGTGATGCTGTTCAGCTGAATTCTTTCCTTGTGACCAGAAGCAGACATGAACCAAATAGTAGAGATTAGTTTTAGAGATCTGCAACTCCCACCTCGTCCCATAGGCCATCACACTCCTCCCCCAGGGATTTATAAATCCTAGCTTGAGGAGTACTTCTTTTATTCATGTAGAATTGAGTTTCTTTTTCCATTCCTATTTTCCAAGATCTGCAAGGGCTAAGAAACGATGTGAAACCAAAATGGCTCAGATATCCTTCTTGTTGGTAAAAATTGTCACTAAAGGGAACATAGAGTGATTTGTAAATTTCAATTAAATAAACTTTTGACCTCTTTTCGTTGGTTTCTCATCACCCAGGCTATTAGAGGATCATCTATAATATTGCATCTCCAGAAATGCCTGCCAACTGCACAGAACTGGCTGTAGCATGGCAGGCAGACACACGTCTTTTTCCAAAGACTTCCACATTGATTTTTGAATGAGGGAACACATTTGTTAGGACTCACTTACACTGTAAGTAGATCCACTTGAAGGAGCAGCCAGCTCATGTATTGTGATGTAAACGGTGCTGTTCCACACCCAGCACTTTCATCTTCTAAGTGTTTCACAAACACTGACTAATTAATAATCCCACTTTCAGGGCTGCCAGGGAGGAGTTGTACAGAAAGAGTGATGGTGGTGTTCCAGATAAACACATGTTAATTTCTACCCCAGGCTAAGGAGAAGGAAGCAAAAATGTATAGAGCTGACACTTTTATATTCATTTTTTTAATTTAAACCTCAACCTTGGCGGGAAAATAATCTTGGCGTAAAGGTCTTCTTATCGCTATTTTTACAGAGGAAGAAGCTGTAGCTCCTTAAGGTAATTTTCTGGTAGTCATACAGTTACAGTAAGGGATGGAAGTGGGATTTGAACTCAGGTCTGCTCATTTCCAGTGCTCTCACTCTTTCTGCCACTCCACAGCGTCTAGAATGGAAGTTTAGCATTTTCACTGTATTAGTCATTATCATTATTATTGCTAACAACAAGTGTTATTAATATTTGATGACTAATATTTCAAATTTATGTAGTCACAATCTTTGAGGCACTAAAAGCTTTATGCAGCTCTTCTGCCCTTGCTCAGTGCAGAAATGGTAGATATTTGGATTTGATATTATAAGTCATTCTGGTCTCATTCCCGTCTTAAAAGCAATTTTTCATGGGTTCAAACTCTTGGACTTGCGAAAATCTGGAATCGAAAACAATGCTTGCTTTGTCTTCAAAAGTCAGATTCATGACACACCAGATGTTCTGGTCTATGATAAAAAGTTCTTCTTAACTTTTAATGGAAGAGAACATAGACTGGTGATTGGGACACACATCCTTTACTCTTTTTTTTATTATCACTTAAAAAGAACTGGGACTGCGGCTTCTCTTGGGTATACCACTCCCAAGGATGCAGAGTGCTGGAGAACTATTTCCCGGGCATGGGGCCTATTGTTCTACCCTAATTTTTACTGTTGGCTCAAAGGGTATCCATGACCAAATAATGGTCTCATTGCTCTTCACTCTTTTATCCCCAAAACAGACTGGAGTGAGCCTTGTGCTCTCACTGCTTCCCTTCTCAGCTCCTGTCTGAGAAGCAGCTGGAACCGTGTGAGAGGAAGATGTTAAGTGATTCCAAGGCAGGACCAGGCACGATAGTTTGGCTCTTTCAAAGGTGATGAACCAGAGAGTGCTGAGTTCCGGTGCATATTCCATCCTTTTACTGGCAAATGGGAGAGCTAGGATGCAAACCTGAGTCTGTAGAACTCGAAAGCCCATGCTGAAGCTGCGGTTTTGAATTCACTGAGCCTCTATACCACATGTAGGCATTTTACGTATTCATTTAATTGTTAATTTTTTATTGAGGGCTGCCTGCTCAGTACTATTTGAAGTGCTGGGAATAGAGTAGTAAACAGACCAAAACCAGAAAATTATCACTCATGGAGCTTACATCCTTTAATGTACATACATGTTTTCTTTTAATCATAATAACAATGATACATATGTACATACATAATGATATCGATCCTTAGCTGTGTACGTCCTTAGTTATGTAATCTTGAATAAATTGCTGCACTGGGTCTCAGTCTTCTCAAATGCAAAACAAGGAAAAGAACAACTCTATGTGTATATATGGGTGTGTGTATAATATACGTATGATATCCATGTGTTTATACATACACACGTATACATATAGACGTATAGTTGTTCTTGGTTTACATTTGAAAAGAATAAGACAATGTAGTGATTTACTCAAAATTACATAGATAAGAATAGTAGAATTTGAATTTGAATCAAGATCTCTGAATTCTAGCCATTCCCATTTTATCATACTGCCTTCTATGCATATGATTTATGGAAAATAGAGTTTTACTATTTAAAGTGGGATCATCTTTGGGGGAATAACCAAGAGCACTGATGGCATGACAGAGTGTGTGCCATTTCATCATATTTCCAAGAGTCAAGCTATGGGTCCCTTTTTGTGTTTTATTCATTGTGACAAATTTCAGCTGGACAATCATTTTAGTCGTCGTTTGGGGAATTACATGTATCTTATTATCTGTGTTTGGTGAGTCCAATGGAGAAAGTGAAGAATGTAGCCAGTGAGCTGGGCCCCAAGAGCTGGTTATCAAGGGTGATCTCCAAGGTCAAAGGCAGAATGGTGGTAGAATGAAGGAGTTCATAGCCCTGTGCAGCAATCCCTTTTTCATGAATTACCAAGATGCAAGGCAGAGAATATGAAGACATCAGATGAAAATGCTATCATAAGACCTTTTCCATCAATTCCCACTCAGAATCACTCAAAAGAAAACAAGGAAAGGAGAAGGAGAGGCATGAATTTCATCTTTGATGAAACTAGGAAAATTGGTTACCCCAAAACACAATTAATGAGGAAGGGATGGCAATGGCAGCGAAAGTCAAACAGGAATGGGTAGAGACTGAGAAAGGATGCTTCAGATGCTAATGTCAGACAAAGCTGGTGGGATAAATGTGGCTATCCTAAGGGTCAAAACCAACAGTCTCTTGTTGAAACAATTGGAACAAACAGAATCTGGCCGTGGACATATCTCTGGACCCCATTTGACAGAGGCAGGAAGCACAGAAGGCAAGACTGTTGAGGGAATTGCCCAAACAAGCCAGATGTGTAAGAAGCAGCCAGTTGGTGAGGAAGAGTAGTATGTATTGTGAGCAATTGTGGAAATGCTGATTTATTTTGCCCAAGAAGAAGTAAAAGCTAAAAGAAGTCTCCCCAACACCCCCCCCCCCCCCCGCACCCTGCCAGTATTCTTGTATACAAACACATGCACATCTCTGAAATAAGAATTCCTGCTGGCCTGGTACATGGTCCTAGACCCTCTGCTCTCAAACTTCTGGCAAATAGCTGATCTAGGAAAAACTCACCTCAAACAAAGATGAATATTCTCAAAGAGGTATCTAAATATGATTTATATACGTAGACCATGAAGGGAAAAAAGAAAAAGTAAACAAATGATAGGTAATCAATTTTCATGGAGCAGATGGTAATTCTGATCAAGTTCTTTATGATGATAATAATAATAAAATAACAAAATAATTTCTCTATAAAACAATAGCTCAGAGCAGAGATGCAATAGCTCAAAGAAAATAGGCAACACAATAGAAAACGCTAGGATATAAGGTGGCACAGCTTATGAAAAAGTGAGAGAAAAATAAAACTATCTGAGAAATTAAGGCCACGTGAGAAGGGATACAGAGGAGGACAAGAGCGAGGAAAGCAAGCATACAAATGACCTCAGAGTCAAGAGTGGCTGGAGAGAATGTGATAGAGATGAATGGTGGACCCTAGAGATCCAGCAAACGCATAATTCGTGTCTCTAGTAAGAACAGCGAAAATAAAAGGAACAGAGAAAATATTTTAATATTGTATTTAAAGAAAAACTTCCAGAAATAAAAGAAGACTTGAATCTACACATTGAGAGGGAATGCTGCACCCCAGGGGGGAAAAAATTAAACAGAACAATCAACACTAAGACACATCCCAATAAAGTTACTGGACTTCAAATACAAAGAAAGACTCCTTTGTGCAAGCAGACAAAAATACGAAGTCATTTATAAGTAGAGTGACCAAGTGCCAGTTTACTTCTGTTTTCCAGGCATAATTATTGTGGCCTTTTCACTCTCAAAAGTGTCCTGACTTAGAAAACAAATTATAGGATTGCCTTGCTTATAGGAGAGCAATAAAAGAAGAGAATGAGAAAAAGAGGCATAAAAAAGAAAGAAAAAGAGGCATGCTTCAGACATCATCACAGAAACATTCAACACTAGAAGAGAGAGTTTTTAAAAACTCCTATGAAGTCCTCAAAGAAAGAGAGTGTAACTCAGGAAAATTTTATACCCAACTAAACAGCCAATCAAATAGAAATAGAGTAGCCATTTGTTTTTGTATGTATGAACCAGGGAGTATAATTCTCCTGAGTCCTTCCTGAATAAACTGTAGAAAGCAATCATCAAGTAACCATGAAAGAAAAGGAGGAACTGCAACAGATATGCCCCAATTTAAAATCATCGTATCTTTCAATTCCCTGCAACAGGTTTCTCTCTTTATTCCCTACTTCGGCTAATGTTACCGCAAAATCCAATAGCCTAACTATAGCAAACTGGGAGTTATCCTAGTCACCCCATCTCCTTCATTCTCACATCTAACCAGTTATAAAGTCCCGTCAAACTGCAAAGCTTTCTCTCAAACCTTTCCTCTACTTTCCATCTGTTGCCCAGCCTTAGTTCAGGTATGACTCTCTCTTGTCTGGATTACGGCCATAGTCTCCTAACTGCAGAGTAATTTTAAAACATTTATCAACTGGCATGGCACAGACACTGACCAGCCAGAATGACACCAGTCGTAGCGATGGTCCAGCACACTGGTCCTTGTCAGCTGTCTTTTATCCCTAGCCTAATTGGTCTCCTCGCCTCCAATATCCACTTGCTCCAATCCATAATCCACACTGTAATTTTTCTATGGCATAAAGTGGATCGTGTCACTCCTTGACTCAAGTTCTTTTAATAGTTTTCCATTACCTACAGCATAGTCCTATGGATGAAGACTAAACTTTCTGGCTTGATGAACAAGGTCCTTTAGGACCTAGTCCCCACCTAGCTGTTAAAGTTTTCAATCTCATCACGGTCTCACATTCAGTGCCCTACAGCCACTCTGAACTTCTTGCAGTTCAGTGAATGCACCAGAAGCTCTTTGAGATTCAGGTCTGCGGTGGACAAGTCAAGTGGCATATCTGGAATAGGAATGGAATGTACATTCCCCCAGAGGACCCCATTTCTGGTTCTGGAATGATATCTGAGCATCAGGAGAAGCCACAGAAGCTCCAGGGCCAAGGGACAAAGTGACCGACCCAACAGGATACCAGCCACAGATCTTTTCTTATTCCTCACTTCCTTCTCATTTTGAGTTTCCTATGTTTATTAAACAACCAGTCACTTTATATTATAGACACACTCCATCATTTTTTTTTTTGGATTAGCTGGCTGACAAGATAGTCCCTAAAGAGTGGATTCTCAAAGTGATACTGTTTCCTATCATTTGTGACAGATCAGCTACCTCTCCCACATGCCAAGGCAGGGCTGCCTCTAGGGATCAGAATTCAGTCTCTCTTTTGCTCATTTAACAAGTATTCGTGAGGCATCTCAGGCACTGGGCTCTGAGCTCCACATCCAGGATTGTGACAGATAAGGGCCCTGTTCTTATGAGCCTTCGAGTGAAAGTGGACCACAAATGAATACAAATTACAAGGACACAAACAGAGGCCAGCTAAAGAGACTAGGTGGGAAATCTGCACGATCGGAGGTCAGCAAAGTCCTCCCTGAGTAGAAGCTACTTAAACTGTGGCCTGAAGGCTGAGAAGGCATCAGGCAAAGACCCAGGGGAGGCACAGTCTACGCAGAGAGCCGGTCAACACGGAAAAAAGCAAAACCACAGTGGCTTTCTCAGAATAGTGCTTAGAAATAGCGTCTCACCCACTTATGCAAGGAGCACAATTTATGTGTTCCTTGCAGATCTCTATACCCTTGTGAAAGAAATCAGATAGTCCTATTATGAGTGTGCTTGTGAATAGTCTGGTGGAAAAATCGTGCTCAGAATCACATTCTCCTAAAGGTGCTTTGTGAATTTCCCTTTACTTGCCTTTTTCATGATGGCCTTCCCCTCTGCAGTGCTCACTGCCAACCTCTACTGCAACATTTCTACCATCCTTTGAAGGCCCCATCAAGCCCTGCCTCCCCCATGGAACCTTCTCTGACCACTCCAGCTCTCTGTGACCGCCATCTTCTCTGAGCTCCTACAGCGCTTCCATCTTCCTGTATGAGCTATTTTCTATAAATTATTTCCTTCCAGAGGCATGTGTCTTGTTCTCTTCCTATGATCTAAAAATAAGCATCACGTCTGTGTCCAGCCTCAGTGTCTGATGGATCAGCCTTTAACATTTGTTCAATTTTGCAGTTTCAAATCTAAGTAGACTACTCACCTACCCCAAAAAGTCCAACACTGGATGTAAGATCACTGAGTTTTTATGAAGGGATTTGACCAGATGGATACATAAATAAATACATAGGCCTAAAGTAATACGAATTTCCTCTTCCAGGTAAGCACCTCAGAACACTTTCCATGTAAGCAAAAGATAATAGTAAGATTTCCTCAACCAGAATTCGGGGACTCGCAGCTATGAGAAAATCCCCAAACTTAAGAATAAGTCCCAAACTCAATTTTTTCCACTTCAAAAAAAAAAAAAAAAAAAAAAAGCCCGGGCTTCCCTGGTGGTGCAGTGGTTAAGAATCCGCCTGCCAATGCAGGGGACACGGGTTCGAGCCCTTGTCTGGGAAGATCCCACATGCTGCGGAGCAACCAAGCCCGTGCGCCACAACTGCTGAGCCTGCGCTCTAGAGCCTGTGAGCCACAACTACTGAAGCCCGCGCACCACAACGAAGAGTAGCCCCGCTCGCCGCAACTAGAGAAAGTCCGTGTGCAGCAACAGTGCAGCCAAAAATAAAGTAAATAAAATAAATAATTTTTTTTAAAAAAGGCCAAGTTCCAATTATTTTTACAGTACAAAAATTTTATTTTTTGTTAGGATAATTTAAAGTTTAAAACTGAAGTAGACATATTCATTTTACAAACAAGATATTCTTTCATAAGTAAGACCATTAAAAACAGTAAACAAAAAAGCTGTCTTTACAAAAAGCTCTGTGCATAGCAACTTCGTACTGTATATAACTGACAAAGCAAAACGATAAAATGAAACTATACAGTTTGAAAATGAGACCTTACTGTACAAAAGGTAGAGAAGGGGATGGTTTTTAAACCATGCATATTGAAATGTGCAAAGAAAAACTGGGGGGAAATACGATGATATAACAAAAAATGAGATAAATAATGAAGTAAATTGTCCCTTTAAGTGAAAAATCTTAACACAGCTCCTTTTACAAAGATAGGATAGAATTTGTAGTTACCTATAGAAATACTTATTCCAAGTGGCACAAAAATTACCTGGGACCGGAATGATTTAACAGCAATGACTAAAGAGGACAGAGTAGCTTTGTTTTTAATTTATTAGTACACTAAAAATCATCCTTACACACATTTGTACACTTAAATAGATCTGTCACTGCTGAGGTTCTAGCTGAATGGTCAAGGATGTCTGGTATTTAGTTACACACATTTTTCGGTGTAAAGCTACCAAGAAATTCTACAATCATTTTGAAGACAGTACTGCACTCATCTTCATGCAAGAGCAAACTTCACAGATTCTAAAAGCGATGCTACTTAAAAAAGAACATTTCCTTATGTTGGATTGGCTCAAATCCAGGTCTAAACATGCTTAATTTTGTTCTGCTTTCACTTTTGGATGGTGATGTTTGTCATCCACACTCTTCCTCTCCCATCAGATTTTTCACTGGGGAAAGTTCCCTTGTGTGTTTCCCTGTTTTTTTTTGGTGCTTTAAGCCCTGACTAGGAGGGACAGGGACGGTCAGCAGGAATTACGAGTATGCCAGGTTTCCAAACCCTTGGATTATCATGTGCGTAGAAATAATATTTGGGTCATATTGGATAGTTCTAGAATAGATTAAAGGCAAATAAGACCATTGGGGGTTGAATAGGTGTGAGCAAATGGAAGGGACGCTGAATTTATGAAGTTGTCCAAAATCGGCTCAGATGCACTAAACATGTTTTTCCAGCAGAGCTGCATCAATTTCTAATAGAACCCCAACCAAGAAGCCCAAACTGAAGTCTATGTATAGACTATATACTGTGGTGCCAGTGAGTCAGCAAGAACCCTGGTCTGGACAAAAATGACATCCTTGTTGGCAATGCAGATAATTCTGGATACATCTCCAGGATCACACAGGCTTTCAAGACTTTACTCCATGTTAGCAGTTCCTGCAAGGTTTCTCCTGCTAAGAGCTAGTCCCAGAACTTACGAGTGCCTGTCGCAGGCCTGAGGAAATGCGTTGCTTGGAACACAGATGCCCCTACTCTCTGACCCTGCTAAGAATCTAGGTTTCCATTTCTTTGAAGATCAGAAGAGAGATTAGGGCTTCTAACATGCCTCTTCTGCACCCCATCACATTTTGCGTGGAAACGGTGTCAAGTTGAATACATATTTTTTTCAAGTGAGTTTAATGCCATGAAAGGGGAGATCTGCAGCGAGAAGAAAGGATGTGAACATCCTAAGATTGACGATGAAGAGTTCCAAGAAACAGAGTCACCGTCTTCAAATCCAGTTTCTGAAGTTCTGTGGGGCTTAAATCTCTGTGCTGAACCACGTAACCAAAGAGGAGGGAGGGAGGGGCTCTGAAAGGGAGATTCCACAGAGGCCACTTGTTTGGGAAAGTCACATGGCTTTGGCTGTCTTTAAGGTGAGACCCGTCTTTCCCTGGGATGCAAAGCCAGGGACACACTAAAACATGGGAGTTCTCTGCACTGCTCAGGGGAGAATGTTGAACGCTAATATAAATTTTAAAAATTATGTATTCACAAAGAGTGAATACCTAAAGGGACGTGTAGACTATTTAGAAAGCAGACGGAGCTGGGAGTGGATTGATGGGTTTGAGTATTTGTGTACGTGCATGGACTTGCATCGTTTCTGCATCGGGTGGTTCTATATAAGATGCATGTTCTTGCCTGTGGGTCAGTAAAATGATGGAAAAAGAGGGGGATGCGGGATGGGGGATAAGAGTCTAGTAAGTAACTGCAGTAATAATCACACACCTTTTAAACTTGTTACTACATGTTTGCATCACTTCCATTTTACATCAGGAAGAGAAATTCCTCTCTCTTCCAAAAAGGTCTTAATTTCTACCTCTACTTACAATAAGTTACACGTTTATTTATTTAAATAATTGTAAAACATTTTAAAATTTTTCCCTTTTTTTGTTTTTTTTGTTTGTTTGTTTTTTAAAGAGATTAAACTATAAGCAAACACACATACAACAACATTTCATCATTCAATTCAGGTTTCATTTTAAGAAAGTCTTCCATGCTGGTACCCTGTTTTGTTCAATTTTTTTTTCTGCATAAACTAAATTGGTATCTGAAAGGCTTCATAGAAAATAGAAACTTTCAACTTTTTTTTCCTACAAAGAAAAACAAATAGTATCCAAAATATTAAGCATGAATCGTTTGCCAATTTTTTTTCTTAAATATTTTACAAACATAGGAAGGTGGTTCTCATAATGTTCATAACAAAGAATTGCATTTCTGCTCTTAGCACTGACTATGTCAATGACATCTTTTGTCCTTGTTCCCAAGAGGGTCAGTTTGTGTAGTTACCATCAGAGCTACACAAGAAACGTGAGACCAGGTAAGAGGCAGCTCCTTGCAAACCCAGATCTGTCCATCATGTTCACCTGGGGCACAACTTTCCCCAGAGAGCTCCTAGTGCTTTCTTCATTATTGGTCCATCAGAGTAAGCAGTTTTGTGCTATAAGAAAGCAGTTCTTCCTCTTCTTTACATTGGGGGCACGACAAGTCCGGTCATGGCTGCAAGGGAAGAGTGGCACAGGCATGAGACTTAGAGATTCTTTACATTAAGGTCTAGAAACCAGACAGAGGGGCGGGGCCTGGGATGGACAGTCTGGTACCGTCCAGGGAGATGGTGCCCTCAGCTGATATGGGAACCCATTTTCTCCAGGTCTGGTCTAGCAGACAGCCAATGAGAAGCACCACAGCCTTACTGAATCACTGAAACATAAACAAAGCTTGTTGAAGTTTTGCTTGGGAGGCCAGAAATTATGTTTTGCTTTACATTAACGGGTTGTACACATGACATAAGAGACATAAACATGTAAACTAAATTGTAATATATGTCTAATATATTTTTCACTCTTAGACTAAAATAATTTCTAGATCATATGGTTGGAAGAGGAAAATATATTCCAGGTGCCAAGCCTATTGAGTTACTTACTAGGCATCGTTTATAGCAAATCGGACTTTCTATCCATCCTAGGTTTCTATCCATCCTAGCTGAAATTGGATGAGTTTTTTTTTTTTTCCTAACTAGCTCATCTTCTTTTGGGGCTCACGGCTGTATGTGATGTCCATTCACTAAGGGATGCTGATCCACTGGAACAAAAGACTTAATTGAGTTCCTAATTTGGGAGTCACCCCAATCTCTACTCTTCACCCCCAATCCAAGCGCAGTGTCCAGCACCCCTCTGTCAAGAGGATACTGCAGATGCCTGTCTGGGTGGCATCAGGTCCAAGGTTTCCCCTCGATATGAGAAATAAAGCAGCATCAGCACAATGTGGAAAACTCACACAGCAAAACGCAACCCTCTGGCCTTGGCTTTCGGGTGATGAACCCATCAAATTTTCACATTCTTGGAAACTGGCAGAATAGTTCCCTTGTGTCCAGACTTCACACTGCATCTAGAATTTGATCCTTTGAGTTTTATTGTCTAAGCCTCATCTAAAGGGCTTATCAAACATCATAGAAGCATTTTGCTGAACGGTGTTCACTAACCTGATAAGCAAATGGACAAAATTCTTCCTGCTTCTTCCAACACGTCTCTCTCTCTCTCCCTCCCTCCTTCCCTCCTCTCTCCCCCACCCCTCCCTTCCCCTATCCCTCTCCTCTTCCCTTTTCTCTCCTTGCCAGCCAGTCTTCTCAGGCAAAATTGTCAGCCATCTATTTCCCTGACCATACAGCCTTTATTGAATGTTTGTGAGATCCAGATTAAGGTCTTACACAGTGGCGAGCAAACCCTTAATTATTTTTGCCTGTATTACTATATATTGAATCGATGTAACTTTTCAATAAAGGCAGTTCAATTCTGGACACTCCCCAATGATTTGGAGATATAGCAACCCTGGTAATTATCCCAGAGTGTAGGAGGTATTTTATTTTATTCTTTTTTTTTTTTTTTTTTTTTTCCTGGAGGGAGCTGGAAAACGAATCTGGCACAGTGTATACTATTATCTCGACGATCTATACTCATCAACTGTGAATGCCTGATAAATGAGGTAGAAGGTGGGGAAAATGAACACTGCATGTATAGCTCCCCAGCAGTAGGTTTCGGGCTCACGTTTTCAACTTTAACTTGTCTATTACACTTCAGACTCATCAGCCCCTTCCTTTTCCTGCGTCCTCAGAGAGTTATCTAAGGAGCTTATTAAAAGGGCAGAGCCTCTCCGAGAACAAGATCCACTGCACGACTGAAGAACAGATTTCATGGATTTTCCTTCTCCCTGGTCTCACACCAGGCACTGCGTGGGCTGCACTCTGCTCCGTGGTGACCCTGACTTTTTGCTTGTAGAAACCGTAGCCGACAGACAGAAAGCAGCAGTTATTTGGGAGAATCCTTAACTGCACTTTGTCCAATTTCTTTTTACCTTTGACATTTCATGGGAATGTAATAATCCCTCTTCGGTCCAGGTGGGAAGTTGGTACGGGCGAACGGTGAAGAGAAGACCTATACTACTT
Organism: Leucopleurus acutus; assembly: GCF_964270905.1. Classification (NCBI taxonomy): domain Eukaryota; kingdom Metazoa; phylum Chordata; class Mammalia; order Artiodactyla; family Delphinidae; genus Leucopleurus; species Leucopleurus acutus. Next base: position 103,452,631 of record NC_139150.1, read on the forward strand.
CTGTCCCCAGAGAGACAGCGGGCTGTCGGAGTGCAGGCTCTGGGGTCAAAATGTCTGAGTTCAAGTCATCAGTCACTGGCTGTGTGGCCCTGGGCAAGCTCCTTAACTAAAAATGGTGATACCAGTATGACCTTCGCCTTTGGGTCACACGAGAGGCTGGAACAAGATAATTCCTAGAAGGCACTTGGGTCAGCATCTTGCACGTGGGATCAAGGCACAGTCAGCGAGTCTCGGAGAGTGTTGGCTGCACAGTCCCTCTGCGGGTGACTAATACCACCTCAGCTTAGAGCAAGCGGAAAGAAACTCCCTCTCAGCCTCTGATCACCCTCCGCCTCAGGCCACATTTACACCCTCCCACTGTCCCTAAAGAGATGGAGCGTCCTGCCACTCAGCCCCTGTCACCCCAGGATCCCTTCCTTCAGTGATTGCAGGCAGCGTATTCAAGGTCAGCGTGGCTCTCTCCCTCTCTGCACCAACGGGACACCTGGTGATGCTGGACCTTGAACTGCTTAGTCACTGGTCCAAAATGAGGAAGAACCAGAGTGAAGGCTTCTGGAAGGCATCCCCTGTCAGCTCCATGTGTGAAATGTCCTTCACCTTTCCTACTTCTTCACACACGTTGCTTCTCAACCACCTTGGGATAGAGCGATCAGTTCTCCTGTTTAACAGGCTAGGAGACTGAGGTTCTCTGATGATAGTGACTGGTAGGGATGCCCTGGTACAGCCTGCAGTGTCTGTTGAAGTCAAGTTCCGTGTTCTTCCCACAGCTGGTAGCCTTTGAGGTTCCCCTCGGAATTCTCTCCTCTTTCTCCACACACTACTTTGTATTTTCATAGTTCTTTGTTTTTCAGACTCCAGCTCCTAATTTAAGTGTTGCTGTCTGCTTCCGCTCTACCGTTTCCTCCTCCATCCCGGCCCCCATCCTTCTCCTCAAGGTTAAAATCACCAGGGCAATTCGGAGGAGTTGTAGGACCTCAAAGAGGCTCAGGACTTCTCAGTGATTCTATAGAAATGAACTAGAGCCCAGGACCTGTGTCTGTGTGTAACCAACTCAGTTGTCACTCCTGCACACACAGTTAAGAATGTGCTGCTCAGACACTCTGTCACTGGTAGTGCCAGAAGCTCGCATGGCTGAGGACCCTAGAGGGGGTCTTCTGGCTATTTCAGCTGCTGCTGCTTCCACCAGGAAACCTTGCTGTGACCACATAGACCGTCCCAGCTCTTTGGGACAACTGCACCCTGACCAGGTGACACCACAGGGGCCCTTGGGCCTGCAGCCACTAGCAGGTGGGGATTCCAGGCCATGGCTGCCAGTGAAAGCTTTGTCCTGGCCTCCCTGAGGGCTGCAAGCTGGACAGGCCCCACAGATGGGTCTCCCTGGACAGCACAGACCCAGAAGGGTCTGAGTCAACCAGCTCTGCTCCCCTGACTCAGTCCCTGCGTGAGAGAGGGGCTGGGGGAGGGGCGGCAAGTGGCAGTCAAGTTGCACTTTTCTTCCTCCAGGTGAAGCTGAAAATATTTGCAGGAGTTGCCTGGAATGAAGGAAGGGCTGTACCCCTCCTGTTCTCCTCCTGCACCTGCGCTTGCCCTTTGCCCTTAGTCTCTGTTGGGCCTCTCACTCTGCCTTTCCCCAACGAAACCTGTGTGGCCCCCGCCAGGTTTTTAAAAAATTTTTCTTGGAGTTTAGCTGATTTACAGTGCTGTGTTAGTGTCTGCTGTACAGCAGAGTGAATCAGTTATACATACACATGTATCCACTCTTTTCGAGGTTCTTTTCCCATATAGGCCATTACAGAGTATTGAGTAGAGTTCCCTGGGCTCTACAGTAGGTCCTTATTAGTTATCTGTTTTATATATAGGAGTGTGTATATGTCAATCCCAATCCCCCAATCTGTCCCTCCTCCCCTTACCCGCTGGTAACCATAAGTTTGTTTTCTACATCTGTGACTCTATTTCTGTTTTGTAGATAGGTACGAGTTCCTTTGTACCCGTTCTTTAGATTCCACATATAAGTGATACCATAAAATATTTGTCTTTCTCCTTCTGACTGACTTCACTCAGTATGACAATCTCTAGGTCCATCCATGTTGCTGCAACCCTGCCAGGTTTAAGGGACGTGACTGAAACCATAGTACTTGGAAAGGGGAGTCATACTGCTGAAGGGGAGATAGGGGAGGGGAATATGCAGCAAAAATTCAGCCGTTGTTTCCTATCCCAGTCTGGAGGTGAAGCCATTGTGGGAAAAGTTCTGAGCGTGTCCCCTAATGACAGGCTAGAAACCACTGGCCTTTGTTGGGAGGTGCGGCAGGTGGAGACGCTCAGCTACAGGCTGAGCCTGTTTCTCTCTGGATCTGACATCTGGATAAAAAGCAAATACATATATATATTTTTTTTTTCATTCAAATATACAGATGTTTCCAACTATTCCCATGCTGGGCGGCATGTAGACCCAGCTGCTTTGTCTAGTTAGAAGCAAAAGAATTTTTAGGGGCTCTTCTGAGGGCTGGGCTTTCAACTCTTATTTCACAGTTTGTCTGTCAAGTCACTTGACTTCAAGGAGGTACCATCGCTCTAATGGTAGGATGTGTCAGGAAGCTGACGTACCTCCCAGAGCCGTGCTTGGCCACAACGGGCGAGTGCACCCTCACGGGTGTCCCCAGGGGCTCGGGAACCCCTGCGCAATCATAAAGCCACTAGGCAGATGCCATTCCAGGGACAGCACAGCCCATTCGAGGCTCTGCTGACCTCAGAGGCTTTGATCCACGAGGGGTTAACCAAACCAAACCTCTGCCCTCTTTGGTTCTATCCAACACTGCTTGTCGTGAATGTTTTCATGTCAAGACGCAGGGAGCTGCCTAAAAATAATGTGGGTCGTTAAGCTCCCTGGCGTTCAGCAGTTTCCAATTTGCTCTTTTGCCATCAGCTGCCTCCCATTCACAATGAGATGATTAGATTCTCATGTACTCATCACATTCGTGCTATGTCATGTCATATTATATTTTAGGACATTGCTCAAAAATGGGTTTGACGGGGGATATTAATGTTGGTTCTTAGATCCAGTATGTCTTTTTTTTCTTTCTTCCCTACCCCACCCCTGGTCAGGCACCTGCTATCAATTTGACCAGCATGTAACCAGAATTCTCAGAACTTGCTCGTGGCTCCTGACGGATCTTGTCCATTCGTGCCATGGGACTGGGAATGCACTGCAGATGGCAAGCTGATTCGGTAAGCGGTAGTCACCATGTAGCATCTGCTGTGGTTGGCCAGGCACCTTCTGGGAAATAGTGGCATGGCCTTGTGAAAAGCAGAGGTCTGGGGAGTCCGATGCTCCTAGAGGGTGTACGTGACCCCACCACAGTTAATTTGTGTCCTTGCAGAGTTGTCCGACTTCTCTGTTATTCCCCCATCTTGCTCTTGGATAGAGAACTAGCCCAGCTGTACGAGTCATTCGGGTCTCATGATGAAAACACCAAAGCATCTCCTTGTAGGTAAATGACTAGAGATACAGAAGGATGCTGAGCTGTTTGCTCTTACTTTGCGGACCCTGTGGCACACGTATCATGCCGATACCCACGGTGCTACTCTGCTTACCTCTGAATCCATTTCCATTGCCACTGGAGCAAGCAGGTGAAGGGGAGCCTTGGGGCCTGATGACGGGGGCGAAGGCACTCTTCTGTTTGACAGCAGGAAAAACTGAAGAGGAAAATGGGAGGATGGAGGACGTGCTGGAAGATCCAACAGTGGGACTTGATGACATGACTGGAAAGCAAATGCACAATCCTTTTTTAGAAAGAGAAAGATCTAGGAGTTAAGTTCTCTCTTCAGTACATACAACCTCTACACATTGCTTGAGAAATTACGAATTTATTCCAGGCATTGTTCCTGATTCCAGGGATTCAAAAAGAAGTTGAATGTGACAAGGTCCCTGCCCTGTCCCCGTGGGAGGAATAAACAAATAAAAAAAACTAATAGGGTCATTGTCTTGTTGGAGGAGTGTCCACGACCCTGAGATACAGCGGGCAGAGTGCTTTTCTGCCTGGAAGAGTCAGGAAAGTGTCAGCAGGAGATGAAATTCTGATAGGTCTTAATCCACAAGTAGAAGCTCGACAAGAGAAGGCTAAGACCAACAACTGAAAAATTATCCAGTCTACTAAAAATCAGAAACCTCTTTTTTTACCCTAAAAAGTAGTCCTGTCTGGGAGCCATGTGCTTCCCTGGCAATTCTCAGGGCACCGGAGGTTCGATCTGTCGGGTTGGCATCTTCTCTGAGTGCACCATCTCTGTGGGCCACTTCCTCATTAAATGTAAAAGTTTATTAACATTTAAGAGATTACCTCCTTCTTCCTCTACTTTCAGAGCTCCTGGGAAATAAAGCTGCAAGTCAGCCTCCTCTGATGTGATGTGTAGAAAAAAATACCAATATTAACATTAAAGTGACTTAAAGGAAGCCAAAAACTAAGTGTTGTGGATTTCCAGGAAAAACAAAGGCAATTTACACAACGAAGGGCCCCATGTCTTAATGTCAGACACTCCACCAAGTCACATCATACAAGAAGATAATCTCCTCCTAGGTTCAACTTGCTCGAGAAAGGGGTAAACTGGAGTTCACAAGGGTAGAATTGTTCGAGATAGCATTTTATAGTATGAGGTCAAGTTTCAGGGGCTCATTTTAGCACAATGTCCAGAATTCTGAACTGTCCAAGTCACATGACTTGGTAAAAGGATTACTGGAATGTCATGGCAAAGGCCGCGACAAAGGCTAAGAGTGCTGACCTCTACTTCATAGCATCAGTGGTCCAGATACTCCACAAAGTAAATCTGAAAGTGAGAACATGAGTGCGAGTTATGGTTCAAAGACCAAGTACGAGGTGAATTGAAGGTCCAGTGTTCTGATATCCTGTGGAAGACTCCATCCCCATTTCCCCCCTCTCCATATAAAGGTAGACTTTGGGCTGTGTTCACAAATTGCCTATATAAAGCAATCATACAGCGTACCTCCAATATGATGTCTTTTACAGCCGTACGACAAACCAAAGACTTCAAAAAAAAAAGAGCTTTATCTAAAAACTTCTTATCCTGAAGTGGTCCTGATTTAAAGGGCAGTGCAGAAGGAAGCATCCAAATACATCTCGGTCTTTCCACAAGTAATATGAATCAAAAGAAAAAAATGGTGGTATCGATATATATAGAATGAATAAACAAGGTCCTACTGTGTAGCACAGGGAACTACATTCAATATCCTGTGATAAACCATAATGGAAAAGAATATGAAAAAGAATGTATATATATATGTATAACGGAGTCACTTTGCTATACAGCAGTAATTAACACAACATTATAATTCAACTATATGTCAATAAAAAAGAGAAAAAATTGGAAAGGAGGAAAAAATCCTTAAAGAATCTCATGTAATACTTGAAGATGCACATGAAGAAGACATCTGGCTAATTCATTATTGCTATGGGAGAGGATACAGGTTTAAGCACTGAGAATGGATCTTATTCATAGTTCCAAGTCAGTCTCCTCTTCTAGCCGTGGTTTTAGCGTCAGTGAAATGTGTGTGTGTGAGCAGGGTGGGTGAGTCCTCTCCTCTTTCTGTAAGGCACGGAATCAGAGGCCAAAGGAACGCTGAGAATCAGGAGCCCCTGGTTCTGCCCACCATGAAATCTCTGCCATACTATGTGATCCATGCGAGCACCAGAATGGCACCTTGGTTTCTGAGTCTGCAATAGCAGAATCTCCCCTCATACACCATGATAGAGGAGGGTTTTTATAATGTGAATTAGACACACACACACACACACACACACACTCAATTCCATGTATATTCAGCATATGACTCACTTCTGCAAATACTTCTTTTTTAGTAACAGATCTAAAAGCATGCTCATTAGCATGGCCACCACCTCTCAGTGGGAACGGAGTCACTTCAGGCTTCACCAGGTGGTGTAAAAGAATTGTTACAGAGCTGAATCAGCACAGAGCTGTAACATGCCCATTTAAAATATTTTTAACAGAATTTTTGTAAAATGTCAAATTACATCCAAATTTAAAATTTAATGCGGCTATAATAAAAAGCCTAAAGGAAATTTTAATCTGTGTGTGTCAACAAACATAACTTCTATATTTATCTATTTAAAACAACAACCACAATGTTAGAGCCAGAAAGTTTTGTTAAAAAAAATTTTTTTAAGGAGGCGTTTGTCTTAACAGATATTAAAACTTATGATAAGCCTACACAAATGAAATCAGTGTTATACTAGCATAGAAACAGGCAGACAAATCCTTGGCGAAAATAGAGTCCAGAAACAGACCTGAGTATACGTGAGAATTAGAACTCAATAAAGGTGACATTTCAAATTAGTGGGGAAATAAACACATGGGAACAATACGCTAGCCATTTGGAGACAAAATTTAGAGTGCTTCCTCGTGTTAAACACGAAAGTAAATCTAAGTGGATTAAACAGTTATTTGTAAAAGCAAAATTATAAAGGAGCTAGTAGAAAAATTAGGAAGTTATGTAATTTACCTAATCCTTTCAACCCAAACCTAAACAGAACATCGTAAGACATGACAAAAATATTTCTATAACACATACAGAAAAGGCAAATGACAAATTAGGAAAAATATCTGTCATAATTATTTAGATATATTCAGATTCTCAGTAGCTAATAAGTTTTTATAAATTAATCAGAGAACATCCCACTAGAAAAATGGGCAAGGGAAGTGAAAAGGAATGTCACAGAAGGAAAAATGAAAATGACCAAAAGGCCTTTATAGACCTATAAATGGTCAAACCGATTAGTAATCATATGTAAATTAAAACAGTAATGAGATGTTATTTTCCACTTGCCAAATTGATAAAGATTAAGAAAAACTTAAGAGGGCGGGGAAACAGATACTATTCCTTTTCTAAGGGGAGTACTAGCCTCTCTGGAGGGACCTCAATAATATGTATCAAAGTATTTGAAAATGTGCATATTTTTAACCCAGTAATTTAATTTCTAGAAATTAATCCCAAGGAGATAATCATAAATGTGCAAAAAAAAAATCCAAGGGCGTTTTTATAGTCTTGAAAAACTGGGAAATAAGTGAAGTGACCAGCAATAGGGTAAACTATATTAGGTCCATAAAATGGACCACTATGCAAACATTAAAACTAATATTGGAGAAGAATATTTAATGGCATGGAAAGATACACCTCCTCAGATGAGTAAAGCAGATTACATAATAACACAGAAAATGAGCCCACTTTCATTTTTTAAAAAATACACAAAGCAAAAGTCTAGAAGGATGTGATACACATCCAAATTTTTAATGACAATGTCTGGCTGACAGAATTGTGAAGATTCTTACATTTCTTTCTCTCACTTGTCTGTATTTTCAAAATTTCCTACAATGAACATGTATTACTTTTGATGTAGCAGAAAGCAGCAAAAGCTGTTAAAAGAAACAAACGGAAAATCTCTGCTTCTTTGGGAAAAAAGAATATAATCCTGAGCAATAGGCATAATAGCTTTCCTGGACGTTAATGTGCCTCTTTGATCTAAGGCTTAACTGCCTGTAAACAAGGTTGTCTGTTAACCGTTCTTTCACAGATTCCTGGGAGAAGCTCGTTGACTGTAGTTAACTTTGCAATGCAAACGCCACTCCTCATGTCTGTTCTCCACTCTTAGGACACAGGCCTGCACTGATGGATTGTTTTGGAGCCTAGCTTCGTATCTGTGACTGAGAATTTTGCCATCTTTCTTCTGCTCTCTTTTTCATTGATCTTATGGCTGAAACCCATCAGCTGTGCATCAGAGCAGACGCTGTAATTTTCAGGATGTATCTATCCATAACTGCAAGGCTATACTTTAAAAGTTAACCGTGGTTATCTCTGCATAGAAACAGTGTCATTTTTCTTTTCTTTTTTACATAGGCGTGCTTTTCAATGCGCCTACAGTGAGAATGTTACAATTGTCATAGGATTTTTTTTTTTCCTTTCTGAAGAAAAAGACAATAGAAATACACCAAAATATTAACAAGGTGTTTTTTTACGATGGGAGTGTACTTTCTTTTAAAAACTATTTCCACATGTTCTAAATGTTCTACCATAATCATTTCACACTCTACAACAGAAAATGTCTTGATATTTATTTTTGAAAACGTGAAAATGTTGAGGCCTGGGACAGACTCTAAGACTATATAACTGAAGTAGGAATCCCTGAGGCCGGGGATGAAGGATTCTGTCTGCATGGATCCTGTTCCAAACTTTGCATGTGCTTGGTGGCTATTCTACTTTGGAAGAAGTGGTCCCTTGGGTGTTGCAGGCTTGTTGAGTAGAACATCTTTGGGGACACCAGAGTGTACTGTTTTAGGAAAGTTGATCACACATACTTGAAATTGAAAATTTCTCTGGACACCTCTCTCTGTGGATAGAGGCCAAAGTAAAGGCAAGCACTTCTAGCCCAGAAATCTCTGTGAACATGGGGAGTTAAGGAAAAACCACTTTTCTTCTTCTAAGGATTGATTGGCTTGCACCGTCCCAGCTGGAACTCACCAGGCACACATCCTCCTTTGCATCGAGCCATTGCATTTGTTGGCGCTAAGGGGTCTGTCAGCGTTTCATTATAACCTCCTATTGTCAGGGGTTTAGAATTCAGCCATAAAAACTTGCACTGAGCTGGAACTTGGCACATACTGCTACCGCCAGGAAGTGAAGTTTGTATGTGGAATTGAAAAAACATCTGTTTGGCCATTTTTGAAGTGGTGTGAGAGCAAAAACAGTAAAGATGCAGGTTTTTGATACTCTGCGTTGGCCGTCATGCAAGTCAACTTGACTGAGAGGTTTGACTTTATTTCTTTTTAACGTCTCTGGCAAGTGATTGCTCCGTGGCATGGCCCAGCCACATCAGACTAGTTTAAAAAATAAAATGAAAAATCAGAGAAGGGTGTTTTCAGACACAAGCAACTGAACTGACGAAATGGTATCCCGCTGAGCTTTCCAATTTTTTTTAGTTAAAACAATTTTTTTGTATTTCCCAGAGAATTTGAGACTTAGCTGGGTAGAAATACAGGTCACGTGCTATTGTAATGAACTCCATAGGGTATTCAGTATTTTTGCAGTAGGGGATTTTATTGTAATGAATGCACTGTTTGGAATTCCAGTCCCCGTCTGCAATTCCTTCAGACCGTTCCTCAGAAAAGGAAGGTGCAAGGGGTCTCACAGACCCAGTAGGAAACAAGAGGACATTCTCTGCTGTGTTTCCCACTCCCTCTGGGCAGGGCACCTTCCTCTTTCTATTTTGTGCATGCTCTCTTGTTTTAATGGGTGACTTGAAGACAGGGTGTTACTGTTTTTCTTATGGCAGTGGGATTGACTGCTCAAGAAAGGGTAGTGGAAGGAAGTTGTCACTTGCTGGAGTGGGAAGGGTCCCTTTCTACCGAATGAATTATCTAGTAAGAAACATCAAGCCATCCACACCTGATGGGCAATTTCATTCATCCATTCACTCTCTCTCTGTCTCTCTCTTTCTCTCTGTCTCTCCACCCAACACCCCACCCACTCCTTCCTGTCTTTTTTTTCTCTCTCCCTCACCCATCACCACACTAAACACTATATTGTTATATTAACCATCTTTGATCTACAAAAATGAGAATTTCACATGGTTCAACCATGTATGTATGATTGAACATATGAAATTACACATTGTGGAATTAAGAAGAGGTGGTTTCATACGGCTCAGCCTAATAATGTGTTATAAAGACATGAAATATTTTTAATATTACTGAATAATTTAAAAACATGATATCCTGAATCTGATGACATATGATCTAGCCACATTTTTACTGTTTATTGGCAATGAACCCTTGAGTAAGTCATTTAATAACCCTTCATATCTTAGAAGGGAAAATGATGATGATACTAGTATAATAAATTATATTAATAAATATATAAACATGTAAATTATATACATAATAAATTATTATGATTATTATATCCATATTATATGGTTGTGAGGATCTGACTGGACTCTATGTGTGAACATGCTTTTTAAGCTGTAAGGTAGAATGTGACTGTAAATTACTCTTACTGTTGTGACCGTTATCATGTGACATTATTTACACAATGGCTCTTTTGTCCTTGTATCACTCGCAGGGGCTATTGAAGACGTGGTCCCTTCTGCACATAGGGTACCCTCTCCACAAGGATGCATGGGAGAAATCTCTCCAAGGTCTCAGCCACAGAAAAATCAGGTTTCTCTCGAGCGGCTGCTACTACTACTACAACTACTGCTACTAATAATAATGTGTGGACATAAAATTTTATAACAAATAGTGTTTGTCTCTTTGCTTTACCATCTTGGAAGCCTCCGAACCAAATTAATGACTCCCTTGGATAGACCAGACGGCATCCATTCTAACCCTTGGATTCATCTCATTTTCTGATACGTATTTTTTTCTTTTATGTTTCTTTTAGTCTCTATTTTATACTTTCATGCTGCCCATCTGACTATTAATATTCCCCCAGAACATTTTTGGAACAAGAGAAGGTTAAAAACAAGTAAGTAAGTAAGTAAGTAAGTAAGTAAGTAAATAAAGCAAGCAACAGTTTGTTTTCCTCGGTCCCTCTGATCTCATTGATCTAATTGGCCATCTGACAGGACACCACGAAGAACTCATGTCTTTGCAGCAACGAGATTTTAGTTGCCCTGGGAGAACCAACCTCTGCTGCTTGGCTACTATATCTTCACCACACTTAGTATGAGTGTTGAGTGTAATGAATTGAACAGATAACCCGGAAGTAACTCCTGGATGTGTGTCCCCAGGGAACCACAGGCCCAAAGGCTGAGAGCGGTGGCCTCCAGACCCTTGGCACCACTTCCCGAGCTGCGGTAGAAATGGCCTTGACTCCCCCTTGTTCCTGGCACGAGGGAACCGCTCTGGGCAGCAGAGCCTTGCAACAAGGTACAGCATTTCAAGGACACTCCGCTCACTCACTCAGACTCTCCACGGTGGCTTCTCCCCCAGACTGAAATAGTCCCTAAGTAGCCTCATCTTCTCTAAGGCTCCTGGCCTCACCGTGCAAGGTCCCAGCTTAGCCCCCAAAGCCACCTGAACGAGTTTTCGTAACTTCCTAGAACGTCTAGCTTGCTGCCAGCCCACAGATTAGGACTAAGAGCCTCTGTCCCCATATATTACACTGTCACCGGCAGTCAAGTTCCGTCTCTCTGGAGGTACATAAGGGAGGGGAGAGCCATGTAACAAAGTGAAAAGGGAGATGGTGTGTTACACAGAATAACCTGGAGTCATCAGCTCTGTGTCCAGATTCTTGTCCTTCTCCATTCTAGCTGTCTGATCCTGCACAAGTCAGTTAACGGCTGGACACCTAAACTTCCTTGCCTATACTGACCTCAGAGAATTCTTGTGAAGAGTAAATGAAACACTACATCTGAAAGTGCCTAATGAAGAGTGTACAGAATGTTAACTGAGTTGAAATCTTAATTCCTTGCTCTCGTCTACACAAGCCACATCTATTGTTTCCCTGTAAAAAAGGGAATCGTTTCACTCCTTTTCTCTCCCTTGAAAAGCTTTGAGTAACCAGATGAGCCCAAGTCCACTAAAGGAAAAGTACAAAAGGCAGGAAGGACCACTCCTCCGTGAGTCAGTAAGATGCTGGAATGCTACTCTCCCTCAAAAGGCTGAAGAGTAAATCCCAGGGATAGAGAGACAGGGAGAGCTGGAGGGAAGGACAGGGCACTTACTTCCATAAGGGGAGCCTGTGGGGGAGCCGTTTAGAAATCCTGGAGATCCTGGGACACCCAGGTTGGCCATAGGGACGTTGCTGTAGCCGTTCATACTGTTACTGGAGGTGCTGTAGTTAGACTGCTGAGGGGTAGAGCTGGAAGAGTAGCCCCGCGGAGAGATGCTGCTTGTGTTGCGGATGTATCCTGGACAACAGAGAGAAAGCGCAGATAAATGAACCTGTACACACACACACACACACACACACACACACACACACACACACACACACACACACACACACACACACACACACACACACACACACACACACACACACACACACACACACACACACACACACACACACACACACACACACACACACACACACACACCCCACAGACCAAATATGGCAGCATAGGTCCACATGGCCCCCAGTCTATAGAATTCCAAGTTGACTGTGGAAAACTCTGCTGTTTGTCTTCAAACTTTTTATACCTTCCTGTCTCTTCCCCATCTCGCACAAAACCATATCCCTGTAATTCCCCCCTTCCTCCTCTTTCCCATTGGCAGTCAACATCTCCAACTCACACCAAGGAGTGAATGACTAACGGCAGTGACATCTCCCAAATCCTACTTCATGTAACGCTAGAGCCCTCTGAGATACTGATGGGTATCACTGAGAAAAGCGTTCTGTGGTCAAATAAAGCTTGGCAGATGGTGCGTACCGTAGCGTATTGAAGATTCGTATATGAAGGGCCTGGAGAATGAATAAACCGGTTTAACTTTGCTAACCTAGTGTTTCCCAAATTTAACATAACATAGCATCTTTTCTGGGTGTGATGGGGAAAAGGCATCCTGATAACATTTCAAGAGGCACTAGCACTCTGAAGATCACAGCTATAGAAGTCTGAAGTTGTTACCATGCCCTGCTGGGTGGGGTGGGGAACATTTTCATTTAAAATGCATTGATAAGTTCATCTAAATGGGCTGTTCTTTTGAAATAATGCCCTTTGCAGCAACATGGATAACACCAGAGCTTATCATACTAAGTGAAGTAAGTTGGAAAGAGAAAGACAAATACCATATGATATCACTTATATGTGGAATCTAAAATATGACACAAATGAACCAATCTGGGAAACTGAAAGAGACTCACAGACACAGAGAACAGACTTGTGGTTACCAAGGTGGAGGGGAAGTAGGGGAAGGGATGGTTGGGAGTTTGGGGGCTAATAGACTCAAACTGTTACATTTAGAATGGATAAACAACAAGGTCCTACTGTATAGCACATGGAACTATATCCAACCCCCTGGGATAAACCATAATGGAAAAGAATATAAAAAAGAATGTACCTGTGTGTATAACTGAGTCATTTTTCTGTACAGCAGAAATTAATGCAACATTGTAAATCAACTACACTTCAATTTAAAAAAATAAGTTAAAAAAAAAAATAAATGGGCTGTTCTTTGACCAAAGACTCGGAAGCATCCGCAAACGAATGCACGGAGATCCAGTCCCGAGTGGGATGAGTCCTCCCCACACTTCTGAAACCCCAGCACAGAGACCTCACCTAATCTATCCTGAAATAACCACATAGGATAACTGTCTCTAAAGCTATTTAAGAAATGACCCAAATTTAGGGGAAAAAAAAAAAAAGGTAATAATATGTCCCACCCATCTTTCTGTAAGAAGAACTCAACCTGAGCATGAGACTGAGGAATTCCCTTGCAATGGATGATAGAATTAGAACTAAAACTATCCCAAGGTGAGGTGCATCAGCAGAAACATTTACTCCTTTTAAAACATGATTTATGATAAATTTAGCACCTTAATAAAATCAACCTCAATGACAAAAACCTTTACTCAATACGCTTTACGTGTAGAAGCACTGTTAACTGTGTTGCTGTATTTATATATTTGTATACATTTGCATATATATATATATATATGAGACAATACACAAATAGAAGTTAGCAAACTAAGCCATTCACCCTTGGCACTAGGAATTTGGGTGTAATTAACAAGAATAGCAATAACTCAGCTCCTTTCCATTATTCAGTTTGATGACCACAATAGCAGAAGTGTAGATTTTATTCAAACAATACCCGTAAATCTAGTTTTAGTAAGCCTAAACTCTTCTAAATTCACAATACTTAAATGTTTCCAGTTAAAGGATTCTGCCAGGTACCTAAAGAGCTCAAAGTCTAACAGTACACCTAATGTTGAGATAATCCAATGACCGCATTGCTTATCTGGGACACACTCTTTTTTGTTTGTTTGTTTTTGCAGTACGCAGGCCTCTCACTGCTGTGGCCTCTCCCATTGCGGAGCACAGGCTCCAGACGCGCAGGCTCAGCGGCCATGGCTCACGGGCCCAGCCGCTCCGCGGCATGTGGGATCTTCCCGGACCGGGGCACGAACCCGCGTCCCCTGCATCGGCAGGCGGACTCTCAACCACTGCGCCACCAAGGAAGCCCTGGGACACACTCTTATAAGAATCAAGCTTTAACTCCTTCCACTCCAGCAGAACCAGCCTTTTAAATGTATAAGATGTTTGCCTTTTGACTCTGAGAAAGGTAGTACCTTGATTATTTCCCTGTGTTGACTCTGAGATGCTGACCCCAAGCTGGCTGCCATAAGAATTGATGCCCATCATGCCACTGTGAGCTGGAGAGCTGGAGAGAGCTGGGATCTGGCTGGGATTCCTGGGGACACTGTACAGGGCTTCAGCAATATCTGCGGCACGCTTCAAAATGATGTCCTACAAAGTGGCAGGTTGAGGTGAATGTTTTTATCGAGCAATAAGAGTTGAACTCAAGAGAGTGCAAAATGGGAGCACCTAACCTGGTTATTGTGTGGTGTCCCATAGAGCGCCTCCACCAGATCTGCAGCTCTTTTCAACAGCATTTCCTAGAAAAAGAAAAGAAAGGGTGGGATATAAGCAAAGGTAAAACCCGAAATGGCCAACACAAAGGAAAATTACGTATAAAAATCGAAAGTCCAGGCATCCCCCTAAAGTGTAAGTAACTAGCCAAGAGGTCCTATATTTGGTTTGACAGGTAGAATATGATCACACGTATGAATCCCCCTATAAATGCATATCTATGTGAAATACTTCTCGATAAAAGGGCTCCACAAATAGCTTGGCTACCAAAACAAAACACAACCAAATTAAGGGTAAAGTTGGCTAAAATTAATAACGTCATGGGAGTTCCATTAAAAACTACTTACAGACCATTCCATTAAAAAAATCTGGTATTCTAATTAACCAAACAGTCTCAAAATGATTGATTGACCTGAGTTTAGCTGCTTGCCAAGGAGTTGTCCAGAGTACTGAAATTATCCTGGCAATGCCTTCTGCAAAATTTTACTCTAATAAAGATGAATTCTTTCAGTAATATTTCCCCCTGTTCACTTTAACCAGAGAGAATTAGTAATCAGTAATCCCTTTCCTCTCATTTTGTCTTTTCCACCTTCTGTTTTTAACAGCCTTTTAAATTGCTATTAACCTACTTTCTAGATATCATCTAATTTAATGGTGGGGCTGGGGATTTTTCCAAGAGGAAAACAAAGGTGCTATGCAGAAGCAACTGCGGTACTTGAATTTCACTCACACTACAGAAAAGAGAACATGGCATTTTATAATGTATGTGCTTAAAATGTAAATAAAATGTTAAAATTTCGTAATTTCTCATTAATTAATACCTAATAAATAGACTTTTTTTTTTGGCTGTACGCGGGCCTCTCACTGTTGTGGCCTCTCCCGCTGCGGAGCACAGGCTCCGGACGCACAGGCTCAGCGGCCACTGCTCACGGGCCCAGCCGCTCCGCGGCATGTGGGATCTTCCCGGACCGGGGTACGAACCCGTGTCCCCTGCGTCGGCAGGCGGACTCTCAACCACTGCGCCACCAGGGAAGCCCTGACATATTTTTAAATAAAGAAAGCTAAAATAATGGGCCAGATTCACTGTATAATTTTTGTGAGCATGTTCATTTGAAACAGATACATTTCATAGAAATTATATATGGATGTGTTTTTCACTTCCTTAAATATCTAGGCCTTCAGTGAATACTTGATTGTGGATTACTATGTCACTGTAATTACGGGTAAACAAAATTACGTTTAAATACAAAGGAATGGGAAATTATACTTTTAAGCAATTATATAATTATTTATTTTCATAAAGTTGGCAAAGTTTTATAAGCTGAATAATTGTAGTGTGTTTGTTTCAGAGGCCCAACTTTTCAGATTTCATATTTCCTCAGAGATTGACCATAACATATTTCACAGTTAGTAGATATTTTATGCGCATCTTGTATCTCCAGCTTAGCCAAATTTCAATGCCTAATTTAATTTTAAAGAGATTTAAGTCGCTAGATTTATCTAAGTTTGCTGAAATTCTCCAAGAAGGTTTTCACGTGTCATTTTCCAAAGCATTTTACCTTAGCTAATCTCTCAGGATCTCCAGGATGCCTTGGGATGACTTTCTGCAGTCTCTGAAAGCCATAGTCTATGGTGGGTTCATTTAATGCTGAAAAACAAAAGTCTTCTTTTTGAGTATATAAACTGGCCATAAAGCAAAGCTTCTAATTAAGTCTGCCATGGGTAATAGAAAGGTCTCCAAATTTCCAGATTATTATAATTATTTTATCATTTCTGCCTTAAGTACACACACTCATCATTCTCTGCTCACTCACAAATAATTAGAAACATTACACAATCAACCATATCCCATCCCAGTTTCTTCGGAAGATGATAAAGTACCTTCACATGCTTTTCCCTTCTTCCCTCTTTGCCTCCTTCCCCAGTATACCTTCATCATCTAGTCATTCTTCTCCTAAACATCACTTTTTCTTAATCATGCTCTTAAATATTTACGTTCATACATATATAAACCTTCTGTGAGTTTATTCTCATAAAACCCTCTTCTTATGCATAATAAACTTTCAGAATTTTCAATTATGTTTTGTTACACATACATTCACTTCATGTCAGGCTTCACCAGATGCTGCCAAGTTCCATAGGAGCAGAATTCACACTTACTCTGTTTTGCCACCGTGTTCTCATTGTTGGAGACAGAGCCTGGCACATAATAGGCACTTCGTGTCAGCAATTGTAAAATGAGTGAGGGAGGGAATGAATGAAGGAAGGACCTATTTTGGCATTTCTACTGTGCTAAAGAGTTTTGGGGGTTGATTCCTTTATCCTTCTTTCCTCTCCCCCTTTACTTTTTAAAATTTTGTTGCTTATATTTTATGGTTTTAAAATTAATACACGATCAAAGTAAAGAAAAAAGATATAAAGGGTAAAATAATAATCACCTGCACTCCCATTAGGCAGCAGTAAACACAGGAGGGTGTATTTCCTTTTTAATCTTACTTTTTTTTTTTTCGGTACGCGGGCCTCTTACTGTTGTGGCCTCTCCCGTTGCGGAGCACAGGCTCCGGACGCGCAGGCTCAGCGGCCATGGCTCACGGGCCCAGCCGCTCTGCGGCATGTGGGATCTTCCCGGACTGGGGCACGAACCCGTGTCCCCTGCATCGGCAGGTGGACTTTCAACCACTACGCCACCAGGGAAGTCCAATCTTACTTTTTGCGTATATGTTTTATAAATATTTGTTTCTTTTATTTGAACTCTCAAAGCAACACCTTTTATTTAAAGAAATTATTAAAATTTTTAAATATAGAAGCAAAAATAAAATCATCCATAATCTCACCATTTTAGAGATGATCTGGGTTGACATTTTTGCTTATATCCTCCAAGATTTAAACACACACACATACTTAAAATTATTCAGAGCATACTATTCACACCATTCCATAACCTACTTTTTATCCATTTAAAAATATATCAAATTTTCCCCCAGGTTATTAAATATTCTTTTATAACATTATTTAAAATTCCTGCATATTTTTCCATGACATGGTCTATAATTTATTTAAATGGCTTCCTAATGTTTGGCATTTAACGTGGTCCTAATTTCTCACTATTATAAAAATCAGAGCAAAAATTATCCTTTGTGCATAACTTTAATTCTTTCAATTGGAAAATTCTAAGAATTAGAATTACCAGAGAAAAAATTATGATTTATATTTAAGGCCTTTCACACATACTGTCAAACCACTCCTCAGAAGAACATATAAATTTATACTCCCTCCAGCAAGGCATGTGGTCATTTTAACTTACATTTCTTTATTCATCAGTGAGGCTGACGTTTTTTTCTTATACTTGCTGATCATTTTAATTTTTTCTTTTATGAACTGCTTATAATACTTTCTGCACTCTTTTCTATTGAGAATTAGGCCTTTTTTTTTTACTTGTAAAAACACTTTACGTATTAATACTTTTAACACTCTGTCACCATGTTACAACATTATGTCCAAATCTGTCCTTAGGTATTACAGGTAGAAAGACCATCCCAACTCCAAGATCTGGCAAGTACACATTCACACATTCACACACACACACACACACACACACACGGGGGGGGGGGGTGTTGCTTATACATACATATACATATACGAATTCTTTAGGTCCACCAGTAAAATGTGTACTGTTCATCGTACAGGTAATAAGATTTTTGGTTTTCATTTTTTGCTATGTATTTCACTTTTTGTTGATTTTATGGTGAATATGATTACTCCCTCATCATATTTTCTAAGAGTTTTACTAGCACCTAGAAACACTTTGGTTGTTATGTGTCTGCACAGGCAGTGTGTGTGAGGGGAGTGTGTGGTGGTATATACTACAGTCATTAAGAGAATCAGCTTTAGAGTCAAGTAGATCTTGGGTTTAAATTCCAGCTCCGCCATTAACTTCTGTGAACTTCTGTTTAAAATCCATCTCATGGGTTTGCTGTCAAAATTAAACGAAACAATGTGTAGCATGCCCCCAGCACAGTTCTTTGCAGGTAAAAGATCTTAACCAATAGTAGTTGTCTCTTATTTTGTAACCAAACCCCTGACAGATGTACTTATTTTTTCTGTTCATTCTTAGGTTTGTACATTCAGAGCATCTATATGTGGTGATCATTTTGTCTCCTTTTGATAAGTATATTAATTCTGTTTAGTTCTCTGAATCCCATTCTTGTATTGGCTAAAACTTCCCAAAAAGTGTCTGAAAAGAGGATGACTTTTTTTCCTTTAAAGTGGGAATGACACTAACACTTCAGCACCAAATGTGATGTTGGCTATTTGAGATAGATATTAGTTATCATGTTTTTGTTGTTGTTGTTTTTTCCGGTACGCGGGCCTCTCCCTGTTGGGGCCTCTCCCGTTGCGGAGCACAGGCTCCGGACGCGCAGGCTCAGCACCCATGGCTCACGGGCCCAGCTGCTCCGCGGCATGTGGGATCTTCCCGGACTGGGGCACGAACCCGTGTCCCCTGCATCGGCAGGCGGACTCCCAACCACTGCGCCACCAGGGAAGCCCTCACGGGTTTTCCTGAATGCACACTGCCCTGTTTCACCCCTGCCGCTCCACTCAGGCAATCGCAACCTACTTTGAGGACTGCTCAGCTTCCTCTGTCCGTCTGATGCTTCTTGTGGCCAAGGCAGTCTTCTGCTTGCCTATACATTCTTCCTCAGCAACCTCATTAGTGCCCCCAGGATTCCCATGTCAGGCCACATGCTATGACAAATCTTTACTTCCAGTTCAGATAGCTTGCCCAAGATTCAACCTTATTTATCCAAGTATTGGCTGGAAATGTCCACCTGGATGACCCATAGATTCCTCCCATTCAAGATACCCCAACTACTACCCCAGTAGTATTCCTGCTACTCACACTGAATGGCCATGAGCCATCAAGAAATCATGCATTTCATTAAGATTTTAAATGTTTTAGCATAGAATCTAATAGAGTATTTGTTTAAAATTTCTACTCTTCTATTTATGACTCTCCACACAGTCCCTCACCCCGCACCAACTTTGTTACAACATTCTGAATAGTCCTGTTTCTAATTTTGTCTTCCTTTAGTTCCAAAGAGAATATCCTAAAATTTCTAGGTGATTGAGTATTAAACTCTTAATTATTTATTCTAATTAATTGCACTGGATTCAAAAAGGTGGCCGGCAGAATATCTGCCTTTTGAAATGTATTAAGTTTTTTGTGAATTCATATTAGTCTTGTCTGTGTTCCACGGGAAATGCTTTCAATGTATTATTTAATGTATCTTTTTGATCATATTATTTAACATCTTTTATACATAATTGCTGCTATAAATTTATCCTTCCACATGTTCCTTGTATGTCTAATAGGTTTTTAATGTATATGTTTTTCTCTAGTGATTAGGAAGATGCACATCCTATTTTAATTTAAAATAGTCCCTCTGGCTTTCTATAAAAGTATTTTGTTTTTCCTAATTGTTTGAGTCTATGGAGCCCCTCCACATATAAAAAACACTGTTGCTTACCCTTAATTTCCCCACCTCATTCTCTGTACTTCTACATTTTTGTTGATGTTTCATCCTCTTCAGCTAATATTCCTATTATTAGATTTTCTATGATCTGTCCCTTTAAGACATTAACGTTCATGTTTATGTTAAGCTTTGTCATCATATTAACAATAATTCAGATACTATATGTTTAATCGCTTTTTCTTCTGACCAGTGGTCCTGTGGTACCATAACTTTTCCTTTCTTGCCTTCCTCACTGATCAGTTCTCCAGCAGTCAGCTTACCTCAGTAGGAATAAGAACTGAATTCTGTCGGGGCCCTTGAAATAAGAGACTGTCTTCCTGTTTTCCTCACATATTAATGACAACTTCTCTGGACATGGAATTGTTGAGTGTACTCTTTCCATTCAAGATCTAGTTTCTGCTGTGTCGCTTGTTCTCACTGGGGGAGGGATCTGGGAGGTTTTGTCAGGGTTTCCCCCATTATTTCCTGGCCCAGCTCTTCTTTTCCCACGAGCGGAATGTCACACATCCTCCAACACAACTCCATCTGCACACATCAGCACAATGGCACAAAATTTCTGGCATATTGATGAGACCAGCCTAGCTTCACGCACGAATACCAGATTTCCCTTATTTTTATGTTTTCTTGAAAATATTCTCCAATATATCCTGGGGATGGGGGCCGATTAAACACTTGTACTCAGATTACCATCTTACCCAGAAACACATGTAAGAATAGCTGTGTGTATAATTGGAATCATTCCGTAAACTGTTTTTTTTTCCTCCACTTAGCACTATAATGTCAGCAATTTCTGAAGACTTTTTCTTTAATAGTAGGATTTTTAGTGACTATAATACTCAATCATGAAAACTGTTACGATCTCTGTTAGAATGAAGGTTTTACTATGTTACAGGCGTCATGCTAACGCCTTTTACATACATTAGCTCATTCAATCCTCATTACAACCCTAAGACATGGAGTTTATCCCCGTTTTAAATGCACCTCCAGGCAGTAAAGGTGGGATCCGTACCCTGGATTCTATAATTTCAAGGCCTGTGCTCTTCACCTTTTCTGCTGTAGAACCAGAGATGTCATTCCAAGTCCCCGCTAGATATGCCAGCAGCCCCCGGGCCAGAGGCTACCCCTCTGTCCTTCGCTACTGGACTGGAGTTGGCCAAGGGCAGAGTGTTGAAAGTGGCCATGCTACCCTCTGCTTCCACTCACCTACTCCCTGCACCCCCTTCCACCCCTCCCCAGGCTCCCTCTGCAGCTTCTAGCAAAGGACAGATCAGAGAGTGCAGCCCTGCCCAGAACACTGAGGGTGAGAGAAGCCCCATTTGGTATCAATCAGCAAACACAAACAGCGTCCCAGCGCTGCGGGGTGAGCAGACTTAGTGAAAAAATGGTCTAAATCAATCATAGCCTCATCTTTTCTCAAATATGCACCAGTTCATTACCTAAGATGCTGATTTTCTTACATGGAGAAAACGGAAATTTTGTTTTTTGTTTGTTTTTTTTTTTTTTTTTTTGCGGTACGCGGGCCTCTCCCTGTTGTGGCCTCTCCCGTTGCGGAGCACAGGCTCCGGACGCGCAGGCTCAGCGGCCATGGCTCACGGGCCCAGCCGCTCCGTGGCATGTGGGATCTTCCCGGACCGGGGCACGAACCCGTGTCCTCTGCATCGGCAGGCGGACTCTCAGCCACTGCGCCACCAGGGAAGCCCAGAAAATGGAAATTTTAAATATGGGTATACTCACACTGTGCTGAGCAAAAAGTACGGGAATATCCCATAAGGCAGAGAATCTAGCCACCCTCCCCAAGGTCCCCGCTGTCTCCATGACTGTCCTTGGCCCTTCTCTACCATCTGCATGGGTAGCAGGTTCTCGCTCCCTCTCACTGGAGCTCTAGCGGTCCACCCTTAGCCGCCACTAACCTCCTTATTCCTGGGTCCTTACTGCTGCTCACAAAGGAATCTGCTAAAGCTGGGCTCTAACCGGCACACATAAGGCTTTCTCTCTCACAGACTTTATCACACAGTGGTACCCACCGTTGTCCCTGTTAGATGAAAACCCCCAGGACACAAGGGTGATGTCTGGTTCATCTTGTCTTCCCTCCCCTCCTCGCTCCCCACCTAAGTCAGAAATAGCAGACTCTCCTGACCACACTGGGTTAGCAATTCACGTTTTAAACTGAATAAGCAAAACAGACATACTCATCTATTTCTCATGTTGAGTGTTTTCTGGAGGCTCCGGCCAAACTTCACAGGCATAACCTGTGGATGGGTTCTGTGTGTATCCAAGATGAGAAAGACAGTGACACACACACCGTCATGTATATCTATATGGACAGGGAATAGTCACACGGATGTGCCTGTGCACACACACACACACACACACACCATGCCACTTAAGTGCTATTGTGAAGTAAAAATCATGAAGAGTCCAAACCGTTTACTCAACACCAAACTGTAAGAGGAAAAATCAGTCAGTCCCTCAAGGGTTCAGCCTTCAAAACATCAGGATTGCATTGGACAACTTTTACTCTGGTTCCAAACTCACGTCGCATCAGACCAGTCGTTCGGCCTCACCTTGAGTCCCAACTTGCCCCCTCCCCTCTCCCTGGGTGTTCTCTGACTTTTCAGGCCTGTTGTGAGCCAAGTAAACCTCAATTAGCTAATGAGGTGCCCGAGACCAGCACCAGGACTGTCTCTCAGGGCCAACCAGATCATGAGCTGCCGTCATCAGTGTGAATTTACAGCCTCTGCTACCACGTGGAGCGCGGGGATGGTGTGAAGTCCTGCCAACCCCTTGGCTGACGGGGACATAGAGAAATGCTGGCAAGGCGAAGACACAGTAAATTAAAAATATGCTTCAATGTATAGGCTCTATTTATCTATGTCTTTCTTTAGTAACATAACATGAAGGTAAAAGGTCATATCCCCACTGAAATATAATTTATATTTACCTTTTATTAAATAATTATGGCATGGCATGAAGTTAAATATTACAGAAGCTAATCAAGGGGGAATTCAATAGAGAAAACTCAGACATGAGAATTTCGCCTTTGCTATACATAGAATGTCTTAATCCTCCACTGGGAGTCATTCGGGTTTGCTTAAGGAGTTTAATAATACACATTTCAACTGCCACAGAATCTAAATCCCCTTTGGATCAGCCTTGGAAAAACTTTCATCAATACCTTGAGATTTCATAATATTTCTCCTGAGAGCTTGGATCTCACGTGTCATTTCTTATTTTGATTGCAGGGATAATATATGAGGTTACTTACGTATCTCGGACCCAACGACTAGATATAAACTATAAGCAATGTGTGAAGGGTTCCTTTTATAAGTAAATAGTATTTAACTAAAAATATCTACTGGGAGCCACTCATTTAAAAAAAAAAGCTGGCTGTTGCTCAGTATTAATTTTCCCAAAGCGTTGGTGAGATGGATAAATTCTACATGATTGTTTTTCCTTAAGAGGAGTCACAGAGAGAATATAATGCTTACCCCAGCTTATGCCTCTACTTCTGTTTCCCAGAAATAGAGGGAACACTGGCTAACATGGAAAGGGGACTCTTGGTTAGAGTTCTGGTCAAACCACAACAAAGACAGTGTTGACTTTGTAGGTAGGTGGTCATTTCTGCCATTGACCAACAGAAGTACTTATCGCAAAGGTGGCAGTATCAAGGGCCGATTGAGTTCCTTTACAGAAATTTGAGGAGACCAAGAAGATGATGGGGTGAGGGAGATCTGAGTGTTCTGTCAGGCTGCCACTCTGGGATGTTGGCCTGGGTTGCAGCATTCCTCACTAGTAAGTCTTCAGTTGGAGCCTAGGACACTGCAGAGTCTATGGATGGCCATCAAGAGGCCGACAAAAGTCTAGAAGTCCGAGCCTAGTTGTGTGTCTGCAGCTATGTGCATTTATCTGCAGCAAAGGATCTTCACTTCTATCACAGAGACCACGGGCCACTAAGGGGTTCAGGCCACAGAACTAGAGGATCTCTCCAGTCCTAACTCAAAATTCCAGCCTTCTCCAAGAATAAAGAAAGCAATGGAAAAAGAATCCTGCTCAAGAAAACTAAAATCTATGTAACGCGACTGCCAGATCAAAAGATGGACTTTGATGTGCAGGCTGAGGAGAAAACATGCATGAGGAACACCTCTCCGTACGGCTCTGGTCAAAGACAGTTACTCTCTATTGACGGGACAGGAAGGAGTAAAACAGCCTTGTTTGCCTGGGGAGGAATCTGCATGCACACAGACTAGCTCCTGCCCTCATGCCACCTTTAGGATGTCTCCATTCTGCTCCTCCCTCAGTGTCTATGACTTCAAAGTGCTTTGATATTAACGTATTGCTTCCTGTGAGGTCTGCCTTCTTTGTGCTATGATTTTCGTTCCTCTCTTTCTCTCCCAATCCTTCCAATTTTCTCATTTTTCATCTACCTTCTGCCATACTCCTCAGGTGTCCACGATTCAAGGCTATGTTCCATTGGCATTATAATGCTCCCAAGTTAAATAGTTTCATAGCATTTGATGGTGTGGTGGAGATAAAGCTGGCCTTTTCCTGGGATGCCTTAATTCCTAACTCTGACCAATCACACCACCTTCAAGGGCAGGTGGACTTTGGTTTATGTCTCTGCAAAAACAAAAGGTTGGGCTAAATGGCCTCTAAGACCCCTTGTAAGCTCTTGCATTATATGATTCTAAGACTATTACTTAGTTGGTGCCGTGAAATTCTTCCTTGAGAAGTGGAGATGGGTGGAGTTGAGGCCATGGGCTGTTGAATTAAGTTGTCTTTAACCTTTGCTACACTGAAATCTCTCCCTACATCCATTTGTTTCAATGTAGCAAAGGTTCAGTGTCACCAATGTAAAAAAAAAAAAAAAAGAACAAAGATAATAGAGGAACACATTATTAAGAGGTGGTACCTGCCTTTGTGGATACAGGAATGAGAACACAAGGTGAAAAATAGCAGTGCACAAGAGAAAGATTAGACGGAAGCCTTTGATATTTAATTTTAAATGAAATATTAATTTAATATTTAATTACGCTTTGGTTTCACGAAAAACTGCAGCAGCAAGACAGATTGTTTGAAGAAGGGAGTAATATACCTGGTTAAGGAGACAACTGTAAAAATTAAAAATAAATTTCAAGGGTAAATCTAAATGCCACCACGGAGCAGTTATGAATATGCTCTGCTCTCTGTAATGTGTATTTAGCATATTATAGCTGAGACTACCAGGCCATTAAGAGGCTGTGATGTCTCTAGTGAAACAACAGCCCCCTATTCTGGGGTCTCCAACGGAGACATCATTCCTCAGACTCAGCTGAATGATGGATCTGAATTTTACAGGCA
Organism: Leucopleurus acutus; assembly: GCF_964270905.1. Lineage (NCBI taxonomy): Eukaryota > Metazoa > Chordata > Mammalia > Artiodactyla > Delphinidae > Leucopleurus > Leucopleurus acutus. The sequence continues at coordinate 103,478,120 of NC_139150.1, forward strand.
GTGGGAGTTTCAACTTCAGTAAAGCTACAGGCTACCAGGAGGGCTCTTCATGCAACCTGTTTCTAGTGCAAACCAGGAACAACTGGTACTTGGGCCCCTTTATGATATCCGAATTGGGTATTTTTAACTAAAAATCAGATTCATTTCTTAAATGAGATTTTTTTTCAGGATAATGCTATAAGAAAAAAAAAGAAGAAATGTGAAGTGGGTGAGCTATTAACAGTTGCCATCCAGCGTGCACACCTGTGCAGTGTGGCTCAGTGGAAGCAGGACCCCACGGCCCGTGCCCAGCCTCGGGGAGGGAGCTGTGCAGGGTATGATGTGGGCGGCAGGGCTGTGGAAACGTCTAGGCCTCCCATTTCTCCTCCCAACTGCTGCCAGGTTTTGGCCATTTTCTTGTTGATTAATGCTTTCGCCCAAATAATGAACAGGGAAATCAAATGCATTTGTTTGTGCTAAAGGACTTGAGGACACGGGGAGGGGGAAGGGGAAGCTGGGACGAAGTGAGAGAGTGGCATGTGCATATATACACTACCAAACGTAAAATAGATAGCTAGTGGGAAGCAGCCGCATAGCACAGGGAGATCAGCTCGGTGCTTTGTGACCACCTAGAGGGGTGGGATAGGGAGGGTGGGAGGGAGACACAAGAGGGAGGGGATATGGGGATATATGTATACGTATAGCTGATTCACTTTGTTATACAGCAGAAACTATCACACCGTTGTAAAGCAATTATACTCCAATAAAGACGTTAAAAAAAAAAAAAAGTAAAACGTAAGAATTGTTCTGGGAAGGAGTTGACGTGATCCTTTGGCTTCTACTTGTTTCTCCATAGCCAGGGGGTTTTGTCAGCTTCTAAGTTCAGTGCACACCTTGGGAAGCAGCTCCTGAGCCTGCACCTGGGCCAGCTGAGCCCTGTCGGCCTCTCCTTTGAAAACCTGTTTCCCCTTCAACCCACTTGCAAACAGCACCCATGCTCTCGGGCTGCCTTGGCCTTCTCTGTCACCTAAAAACCCTGATTTCTAATCTCGACCCAGATATGAAAGGCATGATATGGTGGGTCTTTCAAGAAGAAGCCACCTTTTACAGAAGAGAAGGCATGCAAAACAAAGTCCGCCCTTGATCAAACAGCAGTGAGGAAGGAAGCTACCAAGAACTCATCCCAGGAGCTCTGTATCCCACAGCCAAACACTTGGAACAGTAAATTTTGCTCATGTCCGTATATTCCTATACAAAATACATTTGCATGTCTACGTAATTTCATCCTCCCAGTAAGACAGGTATCTTCCTGTCTTTTAGGTTAGAAAACTAAGGTGAAGAATAGTTAGGTGATTTGCTGGCAAGTTCAGACTCAAATTCAGGCCTCTACACTCTGTGTCCCTGACTTCCATTCCAATGCTAAGTTGTCTCAAGTTTAATAACCAAGTGGCGTTCATACTTTTTTGGCCTTCTGCAATTTCAGTTATTCATGAAGAGGACAGTTTCTATGACTTCTAGGGAATTCAAAGCGCTTCATGGGCTCTAAGCCTACATATCACGCTGAAATAGAAATATCCATTTAGCAATCTGGAACACCAGGGCACGGGTAAGGCATCCTCTGAGCCCCCTCCACGCTCACTGGCCAGGCCTGTCTCCCGTGCACTTCCTCAGAGTAACGGCCAGAGAGCCAAGGCCACTGGCATTTGCCAGGTAAAACTCCGGATGAAGCCAAATGATGGCCTTAGCGTCATTTCTTCGAAGAAGCTGTACACTCTTGGTAAGTAGCACAGTTCAGTGGTTAAGAGCACGACTTTGGGATAAGACTGCTATGTTTGGACCTAGCTTGGTGACCTTAGGCAGCAGGATTCTCATCTATAAAGTTGAGATACGAATGGAACCGTTAACACGGGAAAAGGTGGTGATTATATGAGCTCAAAAGACAGAGCCTGGCCCTACGTGCTCAACAGACGACAGACGTGATCACCGAAGTACTAGCACCATTTTTTTTTTTCTTGTAAGTTCTGTCCGAACTTAACCAGCAATCAAATGTGAAACCCAGACTCTGCAAAAGGTCATAGGAAGATACTGAAAAGCTGTGCCCATCTACCCGCATACCCTCAGTGACCTGCCATTCCACTCACGCATCATGATGTTTCACTGGTTTCTGTGGATGGTACAGGTTTTACAATTGTAGACGGTGGAAATTCTACCCCAAAGGCCTTGTTCCAGACTTTCTCTCCCTGCATCCTCAAGACAGACAAGAAGTACACTGAACAACCAGTAACCATGGTCCCATTGGGTGCCCCTACCAGGATTATATTTCTGCATTGCCAGTTTTTTGTAGAAGAGTCTGCAAGGGGTGTAGGGGATCTCTTCCCCACTAAGCCTCGGCTGGTAGCATCTCTAGGTCTCAGACCAGACAGAGGCAATGGGACCTTTCCTGACGAGCTAGATTCTGGGGTGGATCTCTTGACTCTGCAGCAGCAGGCTGCACTTTAGCAAATCGTGGTCAGAGGAAAATAGACCTGCAGAGTCACATGTGTGAAGACGTGTTGCTTTTCAGAGCCCTGGTGTTGTTTGTGCTGTACTTGGCAGCAGCAACTGCAGGAAGCTGATTACTGCATTTTGTCTAATTATACCAGGTAAGTTCCATCTGACGGGCTTGCGTTTATTGTGGTGGTGCCTCCTTGGGCACAGGAACCATCAACAGTTGGACCAGGAACCATAAGATGTGTGTGGTGGGGTGGCGGCTGAGGGAGGGGAGGTTTTCTGGAGGCTGCCTTCCTACCTCCTGCTTTTTGAGTCTCTTTCTAGAAGATTCCACCTAAGAGTAAATACTATTGTGTCTGTGGTGTAATGACTCAGTCTCAAAAGAACTGCCCCATGTTGTCGAATACGTTACAAGCCAGGAAGTCACTGCAGCAGCCTGATGAGCAGGACTCAGGTTTCCCAAACTCATTTCTTTGTTTAAAACACAGATTCTCAGACCCTCCCAGAAGAGTACAATTCGATACGTCTGGAGCGGGGCCCAGCATGATTCTTATCCTCGGCCAAATTCGGGAAACATCTATGGGTCACAGTATAATTAGCACCAGAGCTTTACAGATGAAGAAAATGAGGCTCAGAGAGGTTAGGGGACTTGACAAAAGGACAAACAAGACACGGATGACACAGCCCACATCCAAAAGCAGGTCTTGTGGCTGAGTCCACTGCCCCTCCTATTAGATTCCATCCCATCCCGGAATCTCACTCCGTCCCCACTAAAACCCTCTAGGTTCAGGGTTTCCCTTTCCTCTGGTATCAATGTGATATTTTCCACCTCACCACGGAGCTGAGCGTTGTGGCTCAGCCTTCAGTGGTCTCTGAAGCATCTTCCTGTAGTAGCACTGGTTGGGACTGGAGGAGTTGACTCCCAAGGGGCTCACAACGTGTGGCTCTGAGGCCAGGCTGGCTGGAACGCCTTGCAGGGAGAAGGCCACCACGATCCTGCAGGCTCCCTGGAGGAGGCCCCAGCCCCATCTTCAGTCACCAGGGGAAGCCACTGCCTTTCCAGCTGTTGGTCTAAGATTCCCAATGGGTTGTAAATTAGCTTTACATGTTAGTGGCTGCTAGCTGAGAGGACCAGAAAAGAGACCACCCATCCCTTTCCTGTGGTGTCTGGTCCCCTCTTTGGATAACATCAACTGCTTGTCTCCACCAACCCGAGTCGCATTTGGCCCAGGAACCTCAAAGTGGAAGTGTTTAGGGAGAGTGACCAGGCTCATGAGCTATCCTGGACCGTGTTTGTATTTCTGTTTTCTTCTCTGACTGTGAAAGCATATACTCCTGCATCCCTACTCTTCTCACCCCTAACTGCCTCCCAAGGTCCTTCCTTCTCAAAGGCGAGAAGGATGAAGTTTCACTGCTTCATCTGGAAATACTTTCTTTGTACCTAAAGAATCAAGATTGCCGATGTGTGCTGTTTCAGTATTTAAACGTGTGATGCTAATTTCTTATATATTTTCTTCATTTAATTTTTAGTTTAAAATTACTTCATTTTGTTAGAAAATAATAAAAGTAAAGAAAATGAAAAAAATTAAATAATAATATCAACATCCAAAAGCCACCATTGTTAACACCTTGGTATGCAGGCTTTCATACCTTGGGTTTTTTAATGCAACTACTCTTTTTCATATATATATATATATATATATATATATATATATATATATATAATTGGACCATACTGTACATACAGTTTTTAAGCTTTTTTTTAAAAAAAATCACCAACATCTTTCATGTAATTAAATGTCCATCCACAGCATTACTTTTAATATCTAAAATGTAAGGGTGTTTTGTTATTTATTTAATAAGTTCCCTAATGGACACTAAGAATGCTTTTAATTTTTCACAATTATGAACAGTGCTCCAATAAACAACCTTCAGGCAAACTCAATTACTTCCCAAGTATACATTCCTAAAAGTAGAATTGCTGGGTTAAAGGGTACATACACTTTTTTAAGGCTAGTAGCATTAGGGTACTCTCCTGGAGCCATCTACCTTCCAGTAGTTGCCTTAATTTGCTTTTATTTGATTATTAATGTGGTTGGGATTTTTTAAAACATGTTTATTGCTTGATTATATTCCTTCCTGAATTAACTCCTGATGTTCCTTGCTAGCTTTTTTTTTTTTTTTTTTTTTGCGGTACGCGCGCCTCTCCCTGTTGTGGCCTCTCCCGTTGGGAGCACAGGCTCCGGACGCGCAGGCTCAGCGGCCATGGCTCACGGGCCCAGCCGCTCCGCAGCATGTGGGATCTTCCCGGACCGGGGCAGGAACCCGTGTCCCCTGCATCGGCAGGCGGACTCTCAACCACTGCGCCACCAGGGAAGCCCCCTTGCTAGCTTTTTAAAATTAATCTTTATTGGCGTATAGTTGCTTCACAACGTTGTGTTAGTTTCTGCTGTACAGCAAAGTGAATCAGCTATACGTATACATGTATCCCCTCTTTTTTGGATTTCCTTCCCATTTAGGTCACCACAGAGCACTGAGAAGTGTTCCCTGGCTATACGGTAGGTTCTCATTAGTTACCTATTTTATACATAGTAGTGTACATATGTCAATCCCAATCTCCCAGTTCATCCCACCCTCCCTTCTCCCCCAGTACCTTGCTAGCTTTTAATTTGGGGGGGGGGGGGTTCTACTTAATTTATGAGATATCTAATCTCCACCTGGTTATCCACAATGTATAACATAATGGCTGATAAAGAGTCGGCATAAAATGAAGTTTGCTGAACAAATGAATGAATCTTTTTATATGTAAGATAATATGTCATATGTAACAAATACGTTCCTAGTTTGTCCTTTTCCTTTTGATTTAATGAGGGAAACTTAGACATGCAAAAATTTTCTTTTTATGTAATCACATATTTATGCTTGGTGGTTTCTGTCTTTGGGATCAAGCTAAGCAAGGCTCAATTATAATAATTTTTTGAAATGCCTACATTTTTAATTAAAAATATTTAATTCAAATATGTTTCAGTTTATGATATGAAATTAGATATCTAACCTTTTTTTTTTAATGCTTAACTAGTTGGCCCAACACCGTTTGTTAAACATGCCATATTTTCCACATTGACTTGAGATGTCTCCTCACCCAAACAAATACTTCTGTATTTATACTATTCGTGTGTACAAAAACTGTTTATTTTTAAGTGTTCTCTTCTGTTGCATGACATTTCTATATGTTCCTGCAAAACCCCATATTCTTCTAATTATTGAAACTTAAAATAGGTTTTCAAGTCTGGTAGGGCAAGGCCCTCTCATTTTTCAAAATGCGGGGTCCTACTTTAGCACCTTTACTTTTACAGGTGAACTTCTGTAAAGTTTCCCCAAACATTTTGTTGGTACATTGATTGGCATTGTGTTAAATTTATTCATTAATCGACATCTTTACAATATTAAATCTTCCCACCTCACCGCCAGCTGGAAGTATTTTGTCCTTCCTCTGAACTCCCTTAGCACTTTATACCTTTTTAAAAATCACTTTTCTAAGCTATACCCACCCAATTTTTCAAACCTGAAACCCGAGAGTCGTCCCCTCCCCTTCCTTCCCCAACCTTCACCCCATCCAATCAATCATCAAGTCCCGTCAATGTTACCTCCTAAGTTTCATCCACTTCTGCCTGTCCCCACCACCAGCACTCTAGTCCAAGCTGCCATCATTTCTGGCCGGGGCCACCACACTGGCCTCCAACCGACCTCCCTAGCTTCCAAGCCATTCTCACTGCCGCAGTCAGAATACTCTTTTAAAAGGCAAATCTGATCATGGCACTCCCAGCTTTAACTATTCCAACAGCTCCCCATGGCACTTGGGATAGAGCCAAACAAGCAGGCTCAACCCTCTCTTCCAGCTTGAACCCAACCTCTCTTTAACATTCTCTCTTCCCTGTTCGTGGTTGCCATCAAACATATCCCATGTTCTTTCCTACCACAGGGCCTTTGCACACACATACTGTTTCATGTGTTTGAACTGTCCTTAACCTTCCCTATCATTTTAAGATTCCTCTGACATATATCCCCAGCATCCTATACAACTCGTCACATTTGTAATTCCTTGTTCAAGTCAGCCTCCGTGATGATAACAGTAATAGCAATAATAATATTAATAATATACACCTTTTGAATAATAAGATATAGTTGCTCTCTATTTCAAATGCTTTACGTGCAGAGGTGCTCTAGACCTGGTGTGTACCAGCTCATGAGAGCAGGTTGTTAAATTTTCAGGAATGCTGTGAGCTAGCTGAGGTCATACTGGTAGCTTGAAATCAGCCATGGTGAGAGTACCTGCACCATGGAAATCAGCAAATGCTACAAACCAATGCTCCCCTGCCCCTTTTCCCTGGAGAGCTGGCTGTTAAACCTTTACCGGCACACCACTGTTGCCATGCACTGTATTAGTTAGTCATCATCACAGGTCTGGAAGGTAGGTAGCCCATTTTCTAGATGGGGAAACTAAGAGGTTAAGTCACTCCTGCAAGATTTAAAGCTATGTAGAGGCCAGCCAAGCTGTGCGTCCAGCCAGTCTGACCGCAAAGCATGAGCAGTTCACGTTTATTTCACTGTATCATAACGTTGAGGAAGGAAGGTGCCCCCTGGCCTGACTGGTCTGCAGCGTCCCCAGCACAGAGCACAGGGCTGAGCAGAATGGGCACGTTCAACTGATATTTGCTTCAGCAATAAGTCAACGATGTCTCAGCACATCAGGAAAACAGAACTATTTGCCGACACTGCATTGCTAAACAGAAGTCACCAGACAGGATGGCCAGAGCCCTGAGTCCTTGTTCTGACTCCACATTGAATTCAATGGGCAAGTCATTTCTCCCTGGGTCTCAGTTTTCTCACCTGCAACAAAGGGAGTCAGATGCTCTTCGATGTCTCATTATCTCTAAAATTTCTGGATTTACATGTAACAAAACATCTATTATTTTTACTGTTATGTGGGCTCCTTTTTTTAAAAATCAGCCTTATCCCCACCTCTCAGGCTGTCATCTGTTCTCTACCTGAGACACTTACCCCCAATTCATTGACTGCCAGGTGCTATTCTAGCTAACACTGGTGAACCAAACAGAAAACTCAGCCCCGAGGAGGTCCAGGGACAGAGGAAATGTGAATGGAGAGGACAGGAGGTCAAAAAGATAAGGACGGAGGCAGACAGACTTCCACACCTGCGATACATGTCTCTGCTCAATGCCCTTCCTCAGAGAGACCTTCCCTCATTCTCTATCCTGTCCTTGTCACTATCTGAAATTACATCATGTATGTTCTTGTTGCCTGTCTCCCCCTCTAGAATGCAAGCTTTATTAAGATGGGGGGCTTTATCTTGCCCGCTTCTATATCCCAGAGCCCAGAGCTGTGCCAGCCCATGGTAGGCATGTAATAAATGCTCATTTAAACGACTCGAAAACAATGTCCCTTTGGAGCTAGAATAGTAAATATTTTATTGCAACTGCAATAGAGTCTTCCATAGATCCACAAAAAAAGGTAACCCAACCAAGATGTGCCTATCACAGAGAGAAAACCTCAAAGGCAAAATGTTAAATATATACCTAAAAATCACCCTCTTCCACCTACTCCTAACTGATACCTAACCCGACATTTACGCTTAAACAAGAACAGGAGGTTAAGTCCAAATGAGAAAGAATACACTATAAAATAATATTATTAGAAATTCATAATATGTCTGATATAGTTTCTTGATTTCTATATTTCTTTCTTTCCCCTTATCTTCTCTTCAAAACAACAATATTCTAGTTGACCTCCCTGCCCTCAGCTGTTCCCCTGACTAACTCAGTCTTTATATATCAACAGCATTCGTTTTTCCTAAGATAAAAGCTTTGAGTTACTCTCCCTCACATAGGAACCTTCAATGTCATCTTAGATCTTGCCAAATTAAGTTCTAGCTCCCATACAAGGCCTTTTTTTCATTTTTTAAAACTGCGGTAAAATACACATAACAAAATTTACCCTTTTAACCCACTTGTAAATGTGCAGTTCAGTAGTGTTAAGTACATTCACTTTGTCGTGCAGCCAACCTCCAGAACTTCTGCATCTTGCAAAACTAAAACTCTGTACCCATTAAACAATTGCCCCCATCCCCCCAGCTCTGGTTACCACCATTCGACTCTCTGTCTCTATGAACGTGAACTTTACATCAGTTCCCCAGGCTTTACTTCATGTGACCCTGCTTTACATCACTGCCGCAGGCTTTTTTTTTACGTCTATTCCCCAGGCTTTTCATCACGTGACCTTGTTTAATATCACGTGACCCTGTTTTAGGCACCATACAGAACTTTTGAGCTGTTTTATGGTTTCCTTCCCTGCCATGCCTCGCTCATCTCAGCTAAGTTCTGGTATAAGTTCTACCTAAATGGATCCCCACAGCGGTTGAACCAGCCTTCTCTCCTCCAGATACAGGCACACGTCACCCTTTGTACCTTTGCACGTAAGAGTCCCACAGTTGAAACTCTCTTCCTTTTTCTCTTTACCTATCCAAATCCTCCCCATCCTTAAAAATGGTCTTCAACTTCATCTCCTGCTTGAAAGCTCATCCCACTACTCTAGTCCACATGAAAGTCACTCTTCCTGAAACTCGTATTCCATTCACTGGAAATACTAAACATTTTTGAACACTCTAATTCTCCTGCTGTTCTGTGCAATATACCATTGCCTCTTCCAATAGTTCCTAAATTTCCAAATAGGGACCATGTTTTCTATGTCGTTGTCCCTTTAACCTGGAAAAAAGTAGTAGATACAATGTAGGCATTCAACAAATATTGAACCAATTAGATAATTTCTACTTTCAAAAAATTTTTAAATAATTTGAATCACTCTGCAGCATCATTAGGCAACTTTCTTGAATCCTTTTCAAGAATATTTAGTTATAGCCAGCAACTTTGTTGAATTTTTTAATCTGATTTGCCTGGATAAAAATCTATTCTAGCATGGTTCCAGCTGAATTAAATTCATAAGGATGGACTCCTGAAATGAGATGCCATGACCGTCTCCCAGACTGCAGAAATTGCTTACATAAAATACAAATTTAGAATCAGGTTCACATGTCCCCGTTCAATGCCTGTCACCCAGTCCACACTTCCCACACCAGTAGAAAGACCTAGAAGAGTTAGAATGATTATAAAGTGTAAAGAGTAGGAACTAGAGCAAAGGTGAACCAGGAGCCAGTCTCCCTTGGAATCATTTTCTCACCCACCTGTGTAAATGAACCTCCCTGGAGCTCCTTTGCAGAACTGTTTGGATTTGTAAGATAATGTCA